>NC_047658.1:13066517-13366517 GCF_011762505.2 Arvicanthis niloticus
TTCAGGTTGCTACCTTTGTTGGCTTGTGTTAGCTTCTCAAAGGGATCTGACACCGTCATAGATTGAGAAGTGTTCTTAAGGGAAAGAAGATGTATGGTGATCTGGGCTGGGGGTGCGGGGGTGGGGAGGTGGCAGGGTGAGGCATCAGCGCCCAGAGGACTTAGGAGGTGCAGGGACAGGCCTCTGGCTAGACAGCATGACAGCATATGTTCCTGTGTAGAAGGTTCTGATTTGAACCATCCAGCAGGGGAATCGCACTCACAGCATCTGTGGTGTGTTCACTACAGCTGAAGAAATGAATTTGAAAATTCTGTTCAGCATTCATTCATTTTAACTTAGCTACTCATACAGTCAGTCAGTGGGACATAATTCTCTAGGTCTGTCTCTTTGAGAGTTTCTGCTTGGTTCTCTGACTTAAGCTGGAGTGTGCTGATTCTTCAGTTCAAAACTGGGATGGACATGAGGGGCACAGGGCTAAGGCATACCTCCTGGTGTGTGCAGAACACTTTCTTCCCATGACCCCTGCCTGCCATAGTAGCCCTAGGAAAACATCATGTCATCACTCCTATTTTACAGATAGGGAAACAGACTGGAAGGCAGTGAGGTGGAGAAGCCCCAGGATACTGAGAGAAGTGGCTGTGTTCATGGTCTTTCATTCCATCATTAAATGGATAAGGCCTATGGAACCAGTAGGAAAGCTTTCTAACACTGAGTCACACCCCCAACCCTTCACTGGGGCTTTTAGGCAGGGGACCTACCACTGAACCATGTCCTCAGCCCCTCATTGAGGGATTCTAGGCAGGTGCTCTACCACTGAGCCACCACCCCCCCCCCCCCAGCCTGTCATTGTGTGTGTGTGTGTGTGGGGGGGGTGTTCTTCTATTTAGCTTCTTTTTATTTTATATTTGAGGAAAGAACTCATAGAATTGTCCAGGCTATCAGACCTAGGTTGACCCCTCAGTCTGTGATCCTCCTGCCTCAACCTGTCAAGTATATGCATGTGCCACCAGCCCTGGCTGTAAATAGGTCTTCAATTGAATTCCCCCAGCCTGCTTACCTTCTGGTCCTTATCCTAAGCTCCTCAGATTCCCCCAATCCTTTTCTCCTCCATTTTCTGTTCCATGGATGAAGGGGAAGGGCACTGTAGAACCAGGGGCTGTCTTCCTGTAAGAGACAATCTTGTCTAGTCACAGACCATCTGCCAGACAGGTTAGCTTTTGCTTCTCATCCTCGGTGAAGAGAGGCTGCCTAGCATGTCTCTACAGGATTTTGGTACCTATTGACTCTTCTTTTCTATAGCTTCTCCTGCCTCTTGGATGCTACTACTTTCAATCTGTTACAGAAACATGAACTCATATGTAAATTCACAGCCAGAGTGTCAGGTGGATTAATATCTATCCACTATTATCCCTGCTCCTAGCCCATCCTGCTTGAGGCTTATCAGATATATAACCAACTAGCTGTGCTTAGCCCAGAATCTAACTGGCTTTCTAGCTGGTAGAGTTCTTGACCTGGGATTGGGATTCAGTTCTGGGTGATGAAAGGTACCCAAATGGGCTGCCACCTTGTGGAGGTGAACTGTCCTCCTCCTGGACTCAAGAGTCAACTGTATGCATTTGGCAAGAGTTTCCTGAGCATGTCAGGATTCTGCCAGCTGCGCGGGTGGGCCTGGTGGGGGACCGCTCCTGTCACCATGGAGATCCTGCCCTTGTCACCGTAGGGATCATCCTTGCAGATGAAACATCATTTCTATAACCAGAAATAACTTCTCTTTATTGAATGTCTGCCCAGTGCTAGGTTTTGTGCTAAGTGCTTCGTGTGCATAATTCCATGAACAATTCTCAGAAGGAGAATGCTTGAATCTATCCTCCTTTTCAGGATGAAAGATCAGGAGCTCAGACAGGCATGGTCGCTTGCCCAAGCCCCAGAGGTGCTTAGATAGAGAAGACCATGTACCCGGGCCTGAGGTGACAGTTGACATCATGCCATATGGACCACAAAAAAAAAACCCGTCACCCGGTCCTACCCTTTCTGTTTATTGTCCCTCCTGCCCTGAGTAAGTCTCTGTGTTCATCCATGCAGCAGGTGTTCGTCAACTTCCCTGGATGTTGGTGCCTGATACTGATGTGACACCAAAAAATAGAAGTTTAAAAATAAAAAGGAAGTGTATGTAAAATACCCCCCAACTATTGGGTTATCTTCGAGACCTAAAGGAATCCTTTGGTTTCCTGCCCTTAGCCTACCTCTCTCCCTGCCAGACTCACTCATGTCTCCATGTTCAGCTTTGTCTCTTTGACACCTGACAGGCAGCTTGGAGGAAAGAAAGAGAGGTCCGTTACCTGGGTCTAGGGTGTAGGAAAGGCATGGGAAGTTGGGGGGACATGTTAGAGGCTCAGCAAGCTTCATGATGCTGTCAACATGATGGATAAGATGATAGGGTTGCAGGGATAGGAAAAGGCATTGCATAAGCTCACGGAAGGAGAGCATCTCTGTGTGCTTTATTCTTTTTCATGACACAGGTCTCAAGGACAATCCAGTGTGTCTTGAAACAGTCTAAGGAGAAGTGTACTGAGCTGGTTATCTTGAGAGCCATCTGTGGGCCACATTAGCTGATGTTTTGCGACAGAAATCAGGTTTGGATGACTAAGGGAATCTTGGGTTTTCTACACGGTGGTTTATTTTTCTGCTTACATGTTTCAGTTTGGATACTGCTTCCAGATTTTTCTTGACCCCTCCACTATGCCAGAATTCAGAGATACGCTCCTTCATGTAATGGTTCAGCTGTATGCAAGCAGGAGAGTCAGTTCTGTTCCAGCACACCGCCAGCTCCTGGGCTTCTGTTCTATGGGTCTCTGTCCAGCTAGAAGCTACCTTCCTCCTGCAGATGAATCCAGAGTCTGCCCTCACCCACTAGCCTTACTCTTCTTGGAGGCAGCCTTGTATCTTGTTACTAGAATGGGCATATGATGGCACTTTACTTTAGGAATCTCTGAGCCCTGGTCCCGTGTGTATGATGTGGTACAGAAAATGACAAGCAAGCCCACTGTGTGTATATATTCATACCTTGCAGTACTCCAGTCGGCCCATGTCCCAGAGGCAGATGCAATAGCAGGCGCTATGAGTGAACAGCTTCATGGTTGTAAGCTCATAGAAGAGCAAACCCTTGGTTTAGCCTTAGAGAAGGTAGCCTGTCACAATGGCTGGGCCCTGAGTGGAGACAAGGTTCTGATGTAGTCCTCACCCTACTATTAATTAGGTACTCCCGTCTAGTTCTTTTACCTTGGTTCTGTTATTTTCCTCTGTCAAAGGACATTTTGGACTTGGTACATACCTGCAAGAATCTTGCTACCTCTTTGTGTTTAGTGATGTCATTGCTGGCCATGGATCTGGCTCTCTCTGGCGGCATGTCACTGATCACTTCTGAGGCAAGACCACTGATTGGGAAGATGCTATAGGGCAGGGCAGATTCCTGGCACATGGTGGGTTGATCACTCACTGTCCTTGATCCACACAGGCATGCAATTACTACCATCATCAAGAGGCTAATTGTCTCTTCCTGTTAACCTTGGGTACCCACAGAGCCCTGTGCATAGAAGGAGGCAGAATCATTGCACTCAAGCCTCTATTTCCAGAAATGGATTAAGAGTCGATGACTTATCAGTCCACACTGGAAAAGGTTACAAATTTGTTCTTGCATGTCCCAGACTAAGGACTCCCCAAGAAGTGCACCTAAGCTGTATTTATCATGCCTGTTGGGTAAACCTTCTGTTGTATGTGTTCCCTCTGATTATATCTTGATTGTGGACACAATAAACCCGACCCATGATTTTTACCTATCTGTAGTCCCATCTCTCAGTTCTAATTCCAGATGTTAGTTTGTTTTTAAAACATTGACCTGAAGGGCAGACCTGATCCCATTGTTACTTAGCTTGGCCAACACAGCCGCAGCCCACCACTGACACATGCAAGCTGCTAGCCACACCTGCATGTCACTGCCATGGGAAGGAGCCCTGAGACTATTGGAGTGGGAGGCAGAGTATTAGGGATTTCAATTCTGCTTTATTTTCAACTTGAAATGGAGGAAAACAGACAAAAAACAAATAAGAAAGCTAAACAGTTGCGTGAGAGCTAGCAATTTGCTGGGCTCCCGATGACAGACACTACATTATCATAATTGTCTCTTCTACATGATAGGACAGAAAAATAATAATGTCATTTTATTTATAGCTGGGGTGGCCCCTTTATGAGAGTCATACAAGTTTCTGCCAAGTGGAGTAGGTCAGATGACATCTTTTGATCAGGCCTGTCCAAAGAGATCAAAGATGAATGGCAAGTATTGGATACTCAATGACAGACCAAATCTACAGCAGAAATAAGGCTGCCAGAGCCTGCCAGTTACCCATTAAAGCCCGCCTCAGGAAGGCAGCCTGCTTGACACATTGGCCGAACACCTAAATCAGCCAAGCGCCAGTGCTAAAATTGTGTATTATCATTGGAAATGGCTATTATTTCCTTGGTAACATTTCTGTTAAGGCTTTGTTTGTGTGCGACTGACCCACCATCCAAAGTAGAGTTTGACGGAGGCCAGTCCAGGAAGCTTGAACATTAGCTTGGTCTTGGCCATGTATTTCCTAGTTATAATTGTCAGGTACCGATAGATCTGCACTTAGGATGTTCCTTCAGCTTGGGTGAGGGGGCGGACCATGGCTCCTGGTCACAGCCCCAAGGTGCTCCACGCCCCTATTGCTTCAGCATCTCATCTCCCCAGCCATGTGCAGTTGGCTCCACCACAGGCTACACAAAGCCCAGAACCTTCACTGAATATAGCAAGAGGGGAAGACTGAGCAGATGGAGAGGATCCAGGGGACGATGGTATCCTATCCCACCCAGACTTGGGGAGCAGGGCGGCCCTTGGCACCTCACAAGCAGTTCATTCGTTCTGTGCATATAGAACCGGGTGGAGGCAGCTTCCAAAAAGATAGGAATAGATGTGTTTTTTTTTCCCCCTCAAGCACTTGAGTTATGTAATTAAGTGGGGCTTTGTGGAGATGTTATTTAAAAGGCTTTGGTGGGGAACAAAATTTACTATCATGTTTTTAGCTCCTAATCTGCGGGGGTGGGGCGGGGCGGGGTAGGGTGGGGTGGAGTGGAATACCAAGAAATATCAAAGCAGTATTTAGAAATGAGGGCTCCAGGACTGCATGGGAGGACTCTAAATCCTGTGTCCCAGGAGATGCACAGGTGGTGCTGTGGGTAATTTTTTATTCTGCAGCGTATGCTGGGATGTTAAAAAATATTATTAAACATTGAAATGAGTACACGGCTTAGCTAATTAGTATGTTTCTCTTTCTTTTAATAATTCCGGTGCATTTTCTTTCTTTCTTACCTGTTTTCTACATGTGGTTAACCCTAAAGAACATATTTAGAAGCATAATTAGTTATAATTAGAAGCAAACAAACCTAACCGAGGGTCTCTCCCATTTGTTATAGGAATTACTAGTAAAGGTGGCAGTTGCTGAAATCCGGGCTCTTTGCTTTTAATGAGAACTCTTGTTACATGCACGTGTACATGCATGTGCGTGTGTGTGCACACACACACATCAAGCACACATGCACACACCAAGCACACTTGCACACACATTCCTGCTTGGGATGAAAGTGACTATGGTGCAAGGTGCTTTTGCTTGGCTCTTAAAAGTTGTTCAGACCTTGCATCGTCTCTCCATCACTTTGCATCAACTCTGTCTTTAAGTAACGGAGACACTGTGTCAAAGTCAGAGCATCACTCGGCAGTGATGAGAAGAAGACAGACACTTGACTGTTAACCCTCTTGGCAGGAAATTTGGTAGCGAAGTCCCATCCAATTTGTCAAGCTCAGCAGTGGTCTTTGCTCCGAAGGAAGCTTGCAGCCCAGCCTTGGCATGCCACCTGGGTGGAAGAGTACCCCACCCCTACCCCCAACTCCTTCTGAAATGACAGGCAATGTCTGTGTGGCTATCCCAGGAAGGAGCCCACCCCACTTTCAGTCACTGTATAAGCAAGACATTCACCTTTGACATTTGGATGTTCCAAATAATCCTGCCTACCCCCATTTTGTGGCTCCCGCCCCAAACCTCTATGTAAATGAAAGTTTAAACAAATCTGGGATCGTGCTGGCTTTCTGTGAAAAAAAAAATCTTTTAAAATTTCTCTTGAATTATGTAAAGATACATCACAAGATATTTACAATTTTTTTTTAAAAACAGATATTCTTTTTATATACTGATAAAATTGGAAACTTGAAGGCATATTTGGCAAGTGTAAACAGATGGTTAAAGATATTTGCTGCGAAGTATCAGAAACAGTTATTCTGACTTCCCTGCTTGGCTAAACATTGCTCTGGAAAGTCATCCAAAGGGGTGCAGAGCGGGAACGTGGGTCTCCGGGTGCCCTGTTCTTCACTGTGCTGGAGGCAAAATCAACCTAAGTGACTCCGGTGAAAGATTCACAGCTTAAGTGAGGGGCTCTTTAGCAACTGAGGAAAAGCAGCCTGTGGGGTCTTCATTAATACCTGCTGCAGGGGCCTCAGTTCCCGGGCTCTGGGCCTTGTATCTTTCTCCAGCAAGGTACAAAATCGCTTATTTTCTTCTTAGGCACTCTATGCTCAGAGGTTGCCTGGCCCTTCAAAGGCAAAGGCTACAAAGTTGCATAAAGGAAATTACTGAAAGAAAGAAGAAAGAGACACATTGCTTCTTATTTATTTTTTCTTCCAGTAGGGTGGATGGAATTCACCATATAAAACATTTCAAATAGCAGGATCCAGAGTTCATGCAATGCCGAGTGAGGATCTAGTTGTGAGATATGGTGTGTCTGTGTGTTGGGCTGGGGAGGGGTTGACTGGAGATGTGGGTGCAGAAGCTGCTCTTTCTTTCTTTCTTTTTCTTTCTTCTTTTTTTTTTTTTTTTTTACAAGCTTATAAAACACAAATGCCCGAGCCACTTGCTAATCTAAAACACTTTCAGTGCAATTGTTCAGTAGCGATAATCTGTCAACAGATTACAATTTTGCTTAATTTTAATGTGGCTAACTTAAGATGGTTGTATAGTAAATTTATGCAACTGATCACAGTTATTAAATTACCGCATCTGCAAAGGAAGCAATCAAACCCCTTATTACAGTTGCCGTGAGTGAATGCTGAATGTCAAGGAGTTACCAGTGCGCTGCGGGGAATCTCGCTCCAGTTAAAGATGCATAAAATATCAGCACTTTTTTAATGCTTGTGCATTCAACAAAGACTCCCATCATAATTAACTGGTATGGAAATAAATAATTTTTACAAACTACCTTCGAAACAGTTGTGCTACGGTCTTTGTCAAAGTCGGTTGCTCTGTGGCGATATTTAAGCCCTTAGACACATTTCCCTCTAACTCCATATGCTATAAAATATTTAAATCTCACAGAGAGGTTTGAAAATGATATTATAAATCCAACTCTCGGTGCTAAAAAGTAATTTATGATGATTAATTTAATTATACGTTCTAAGGTTTTGATATTTCAAAAACTTGAGATTAATTTCTTTTTCTTTCTGTTTTTTTTTTTTTTTTTTTTTTTTTTTGTGTGAGGGTCCCAGTTTGACAGTTTGTAGGGGGGAGGGGAGGTTCTGTCTGTAAACAGCTGCCAAGGACCAAAGGTGCAGATCCACTAGAAAGGCAGAAGAGGAGAGATGTTTGCTATGAAATTACAGCCAGGTAGCTGGTTTGGGTCCTGGCCTTGCATAGTCAGCTGTGTCCCTACAGCCCATTTCTTGGAAACCCCCGCTGTGAAATGTGTGTGTTAGACTATGCACCCTGGGAGGTCCTTGCAGAGAACGCACTGGTGGGTGTGGGGGTCGAGGCATAAAACCTCCTGAAATATCTCCTGTCCCTAGGAAGAAACCACTCATGTTATTGTTATCCTTTTACTGTGTCTTCCCCAGGGGTCCTCAGAAAAAATACCCATCTCTCTGAGATCCATTTGTTTTTGCTGGTGTAGGCCAAAACCACATCCTATCACAGTTGAACCAGAGGGCTCTAGTCAACCCCGATGGCGGGCCTCACGTCCAGGAGTGAGCTGCAAATCTTAGAGCTTTAGTAAGAAAGAAGGAGGAAAGAGGCAGTGCCAGCCACCAGCAAATGTGGGGTCCTCCCCAGTGCACTGATAAAACCCACCAGATAACCTCAAGAGATAAAGGTCAGGGTGCTGATTAGATCCTCAAGCCATTATGAACAGAATTTTGCTCTTGATGTCTCAGGTCTGGACACATCAAATACTAACTCCTGTGTAGACAAAGTGGAACACCAGGCTACCAGATGGAAGAGGGATTCAGACCTCCTCCTGTGTTGCAGTGAGACCAATATCAGGGTGCAGGCTGTGGTGTGCCCTCAGGGTTAGTTTGCAAGGTGCAGGTTATACATCTCAGCAGCCACAGGAGGATGATTGGCTGAAGTTTGTATTTAAGTATCAGGAGTGGGGTGACTAAACAGACCCCCTCCCCTAATTCCTTACTATGACTGGCTCCTTTCGTTGTTTTGTTGTTGAGACAGGGTCTTCCTAGGTGGATCAGGTTGGTTTCAAACTCCTGATCCTTTGCCTGCCTTAGTTTCTGGAATGGTGGGATTATAGGCATGTGTTGGCACACCCGGGTGTGACTTACTTGTGTCTAGTACATGTGTGTGAGCGTGTGCTTGTTTGTATTAATGTGTGTAGGTTTTTATGTATATTTATACATAATACATATATTTAAAAACCAAAATGAACCCAAGCCGCAATGTTTGCCTATAGCATCTTCTTTTTGTTTGGATTTATTTTTATTTTATGTCTATAGGCGTTTGCTTATATGTATGCATGTGCACCATGTGTGTGCAGTGCCCTCAGAATCCGGAGAGGGTCTTAGAAGGACTAGAGTCACAGATGAGGGTGAACCAAAACATGGGTGATGGGAATCGAACCCAGGTCCTCTGCAAGCTCAGCCAGTGCTCTGAATTGCAGAGCCATCTCCAGCCACATAGCATCTTATCTCTGTCTGTTAAGAAACGAGCAGATTTGGACCAAGTCAAACAGTAGCATTTGGCTTTTGATTTGGCTGTGGCATCTTCAGCAGAGGTCTAAACTGGAACATGGATATTCAGCTGGGGGTCGGGGTAGATGCAGCAACTGTGTGAGCATTCGGCTGGAAAAATGTGTGTGTGTGTGTGTGTGTGTGTGTGTGTGTGTGTGTGTGGTGTTTTCAGATAAATGTAGACACCCACATAGTACCTCCTATGAAGGTCAATTAGAAATATTTCTTGAGAATGAGAAGACATGGATTTTGCTTCATGAAACAAAGATTTCTATATGTTTTACACACACACACACACACACACACACACACACACACACACACACCTACATACATACACACACACCAATTTCTGAAATTTTGTCAAATACTGAGCCCCTTGCATTGGTTATTTGTGAATGGTGTGCATCCTTTTTTTTTTTTTTTTTTTTTGTTTTGTTTTGTTTTGTTTTTTTTTTTTGTGTCCTGTGCACTTCTTCATTTTATCTTTTTGTTTAATTCTTTTTTTTTTTTTTTTAAGATAAAGTCTACCTGAAGCTCAGACTAGCCTTGTGTGTGCCACCAGGCCTGCCCTACACAATTCTTAGTAATGTAGATATGTGACATGAGTCTTGTGTTTCTTTATCTCCTAACTTACATTCTAGGGTACAGAAAAGGGCTGGGCTGCTCTTAAGGGTCAGCCCCAAATTTGTAGGCCTTTGGATAATGTGGGCAGCAGGCAAAACAGGCCCGTTCTTCTGCATTTTGACCTCCCCTCCCAGCTGCCCTGTGAACTGTTTCGCCAGATGAATCCTGCCATATGCCAGAGTTGGGGCTATGACAAACTTCTCTAAAATTACTAGTCCCTTTACTATTCCACTTGTAACAAATGACATCGGATACCCAGGTGCTGGTCTGTAGTCTGAGCTGCCCAGCAGTTGACAGCAGGAGGAACCCAAGCTGAAGGCCATCCTGGACAATTTGAATGGGGCGGTAGCTGTAGCTCAGTCATAGAGCCTTTGCTTAGAATATGCAAAAACCTGGCTTGTATCCTCAATATGGCAAACAAAACAAAATAAAACTAAGGAGGAGGGGGAGTGGGTGTCATCGCATGTTTGTAGGATGGGATCTCTGAGGGTGGAAACATTACTGGGGCTAAGGCAGCTTTGATGTGGAACGAGAGAGGTCCCTAGTCACCCAGGTTCAGTCTGTGGCTTCTCACCTAGCACCGTGTGTCTAGTGGGATACAACAGGGGGATTGGCCCACCCCACCTCAGGGCATATGAAAGGGACAGGAGGCATCCAACCGAAGAATGTTCAGGAAAGTGCCCCACATGCACTTGTGTGGCTGTGGCTGTCACATGGCCACTGTGACTGTCAGGCTGGTGAGACTTCTGAGGGGATTCAGGTATGCTTTTCCAGGGCCCTTGGGTTTTCTGACCATATCCTCTATTGCGTATGGGGTGGAGGCTCTGTCTCAGGAGCCTTGAAATGCCCGATCCGTACCAATGCCAAGGCCAGGCCTTTATGAAGGCCACGCCTCGCCCGGGCAGATCACCTCTTGCCTATGCCATTAAATGCTGTTCATTGTCATGTTCCCCATGTGGGTAAGATGGCATGTCCTGGAGAGGAGGCACTGTCCACAGCCCAGCAGGTGCTATGGTGTTTTTATTTGTATTTTTTTTTTCCTCAGCGCTAGCAACGAAACCCGTGGCTCCAGGTATGCTAAGCAAGCACTCTGATGCTGCTATGATTTGCAGCCATTTTGCATGTCTCAGTTTGAGTCAGAGTTTCACTTGTTGCCCAGGCTAGCCTTGAACTCACTGTGTAGCCCAGGCTTCAACTTGCCATCCTCCTGCCTCAGCACCCCGAGCATCTGGGAAGAGAGGAGTATCCTTGCTGTCTGTAAACTTTGTCTTTGTTTCCGTTCCACTCTGTCCTCATCATCTGCCTCATTAGGGACGGTGACATTGACCGTGTGAGAGGGACCACTCTGGCCAAGAGGAAACAGCTACTCATTTGGCTCAGAGGTTCTGGGAGTCGGAAGTGAACCCTGTCATCTTTTCTCGGGGTGCTAGTGACAGGGATCCCTCATGTCTGGGTTGGCCTCAGTCTTCCCAGCCCGTGAGCTGAAGTTCTACCTTCACAGCACAGCCTGCCTTGCCTCACTGTCTTCCCCACTGGAGTTGAGGGGTATGTGTGTGTGTGTGTGGGGGGGGAGAAGTGATTTTTAAAGATCCACTAATGGCAATGAAGAATATTCCGATATAGCATTAAGGATTTTGCTTCTGAAATGTGTTTAATGTAAATATGCTGTCAGAGACCCTTCAAGTAATTGACACAAGCAGATGATTAGCAGTGTTCTCCACGGTGTTTTTGCATAATCTTACATTTTGACAGAACTCCTCAGCCGCGTTTTTATTGTCAGTGCTCCACAATCAGGAGGACGTGCCTCCCTGCCAACATTGACTTTGTCATTACGAATCTTGTAAGTGGTCATTTTACTCGTGCAGGGGTATGTCGGGGTACCATTATGGCATGTTTGAGTGATGTGTCTCTCCTGAAAGGCAGACTTCCACTAACTCAGATGAAATCAGATGACACAGCAGACCCTGGACTGCTGGGGCTCCATAAACCAGGCATTGGCCCCTGGGGTGTCAGGTAGGACTACCACAAACCACCAGGCATTGGCCCCTCAATTGTCATGTGGGACTCTATAGACCTTCAAGCATTGGCCCCTGGGGTGGGGACTCTATAGAATTGGCCCCTGGGATGTCAGGAGGGGCTCCATGGACCACCAGGCATTGTCCCCTTGGGATGTCAGATGGGAGTCCATAGACCTCCAGGTATTGACCCCTCGGGATGCTGGTTGGATTTTTTTGTGTGTGGCTGAGATGGATGAATGACCTGAGCAAAATGACTGAAGGAAGGAAGGAAGGAAGGAAGGAAGGAAGGAAGGAAGGAAGGAAGGAAGGAAGGAAGGAAGGCCGGGCGGGCTTATTTAGGATCCTGCCTTCAGAGATGTTAGCCCATCATGGCCAGTAGTATGGAGCAGCAGACTCATTGTAGCCACAATACACAGAGATGGAAATGCTGACACTGGCTTCTCTTTCTCCCTTGTTCCATTTGGCCCTCAGCCTACGGACTAGTTCCATCCATATTTGGAGTGGTGCATTCTCCTTAGAGGATTGCTCTGGGGACCCCTTCCTTCACAGAGGTGTGCTTCTGTAGCCTCCCCGGAACTTCTCAGTTCAGTCAAGATGAAACATTCACCTCTAGCAAGCTGCAGGACTTGGGGCAGCAGCTTGGTGGTGACCGCCAGGCCAGCATAGCACAGCCCCAGTGAGCTTTTCTATGGCCAGCCCCAATGGGGAGTCACCTTCTAAGGAACGAGTAGTCATCACCTTTCTGAGTTGGATTTTTTCCATCTACAAGTTGAATTGAGTCCATCTTTGGTGATATAAAAAAATTCATGTTCAATTATAATCATATCCAGCTGGTTCAAATTAAACTGCCCTGATCCATAAGCATCCATAACTGCATACAGTTAACTTACATTAGCAGTCAATATAATAAACCCTCACCTTTATTGAAGAGGCTCTGTTTCTCCTGCTGGTCTTTAATCTATCTCAATAGATTTCTGGTGTACAGCATATATAGATCTGGCCGGTGACAAGGGTTAGGGAAGTCTTGTGTAGAACATTTAGTTGTAGCTCTGAAAAGCCCACATTTATCAGAGAGCAAAGTCGATCAGATTGTGCTGGAATCAATGGAAGGCTTGTGGGATCCCTCTTAGGCTTATAATGTGTTCACCTGCTCCGGAGAGAATACACACACTCTCTCTGTGTCTCTGTCTGTCTGTCCATCTGTGTCATACACACACACACACACACACACACACACACACACACACACACACGTGCACATCCTCTCTCCCCTCTCTCTGCATCTCTGTCTCTTTCTCTCTCGCTCACACACGCATACACACTCTTCTGTCTCTGTCTCTCTGCCTCCGTCTCACACACACACTGTTACACACACATATGCACACACTCTTCTGTCTCTGCCTTTCTATTATACACACACACATACACACACACACACACATTCTGTCTTAAAGCCATTTATCTCTGAATGTCAAATTGCAATAATTAACCATTATTGATCTTAAATTCAATTAACTTCATTAACACAGGTCATGATGAGGGTGCTTGTAAGGGAAAGGCATTTGACAAGTGTCTTTGCTCGAGTGACATTATGTGTTCACAGTGGCAACTATAAACCGTTCTTACTGTCACAGCCAGCAAGAAGAGAGCCTGAGAGGTGGGCCGTGGCATGGGGTGGGTGGGAGACCCGGATGGGAGACCCACAAAGTGGTTTTCACTGCTGGTCTGTGATTTGTTTCCAATTTTTGTTTTGTTCTGGTTTGGGTTGAGGGTTGTTGGTTTGTTTTGTAATGCTGGGGAAGGAACCAGGGTTTTGTTTGTGCCTGGCAAGTATTCTTCCACTGAACCATGCCCCAGTCTCTTACTGGGGGATTCTAGGCATGTGCTCTACCACTGAGCCACAACCCCAACCCCTCACTGGGGGATTCTAGGCATGTGCTCTACCACTGAGCCACAACCCCAGCCCCTCACTGGGGGATTCTAGGCAGGGGCTCTACCACTGAGCCACGCCCCCAGCCCCTCACTGGGGGATTCTAGGCAGGGGCTCTACCACTGAGCCACGCCCCCAGCCCCTCACTGGGGGATTCTAGGCAGGGGCTCTACCACTGAGCCACGCCCCCAGCCCCTCACTGGGGGATTCTAGGCAGGGGCTCTACCACTGAGCCATGCCCCCAGCCCCTCACTGGGGGATTCTAGGCAGGGACTCTACCACTGAGCCACACCCTTAATCCCTTCACTGTGACATTTTGTAGCTGGAGTTGACAACCCAGCTTTTAGGTTTTATATCCTGCATGGACACCAAGTCCTGTGAGCACAGGGGACAGTATTCATGGTGGCAGAAACATTAGCCATATTCTTGTCTTCTTTTACTGCATCCAGTACCCTTGTTACAGGTGGTGGTCATGAGCTTCCAGGCTTTGCCAACCATGACACAAACAGCCCTTGCATTTGTGTTTTTAGATTAGACTACTTTCTCCATGAACTCAGAGAGCTCTGGCCACCCCACTGTGTGGCTTGTGCTGTTTGACTGTGAATACTGTGTGGCATGTTTTGTGTCTCTATAGTCTTCCAAGATGTCACTTCGGTTTGTGTGGTCTGGTTTGAGGTGCAAACTATACGAATATATACCACTCTTTTAAAGAATTACAGTCTCTCTCTTTCCTCATATTTTCTTTTCAGTTTTTTTTTTTTTTTCTGTTTTGAACTAGAGGGTCACCATTAGCCCAGGCTGGTCTGGAACTAGAAATTCCTCGTTGTCACTCTCCTGAGTGCTGAGGGTTACAAACTGTGCTGCAACACCAGGCCAGTTGCTTCCCATGAGACTGAGAAGTTACTCATTGAGGCACAGTGGATAGAGACCATGGCTTCTGACAGCTGAGCCTTGTTCTGTTCCTCAAACCACCATCTTTTCCTGTGTTGTGGTATCTGTCGGGGGTATTTATGCATGTGCTTACGCATGTATACATAATGGTCTTTCTTGGTTGCTCTCCCCTTATTTTTTTTTGAGACAGGGTCTTGTAGTTTTGGCTAGAGTGGCTGGCCACTATACTCCCTGGTTATGCCTGGCTTTGTCCCTTCAACACTGGGGTTTCAGGCATATACAATGGTACCCAACTTTTGTGTGGGTGCTGGGATTTGAACTTGGGTCCTTTAGCATAGTGTAGCAGTCTCTCATGCTCATTGAGCCCAGTACTTTTGTCTGTTTGAGGCTATCTTGCTAGATATGTCCAGCCCAGGCCTCAAACTCAAGATCCTCCCGCTTTACCACGTGCTGGTGTGACAGGTATATGTGTCGGTACTTCATCCCCTAGTCTGCATCTCTCAGTCCGTCTTCTCATCCTTGAAGTGGAATATTACTTCATGTTGGCTAGCCTACATGTTGTATAGCTGAGCTAGGGTCATGCAGAGGCAGTTACACAGTGTCCCCTTGACCCCCAAACAGGCTGGTGGCTCTCTTAGCCAAATGTAGGCGAAGGGGGATCTCATGTCCTGGTAATTGGTTCTGGTCTTTAAAAATTATTTTTATAATTATCGTTCTAATTACACATAGTTGTTAAAGCATGGAGATCCATGCATGCATGCATGCCACAGCCCATGTGTGTCCCAGGGATCAAACTCACAAGCTCAAGCCTGTGGAGCAAGGGCTTTTTACTCATTGGGCCAGCTGTCTCGTGGGCTCCTGGGTTTAACTCTTCCTGGAAATGCTGCAGACTGCCTCAGAGAACCTAAGTGTGCAAGTGATGAGTACAGGCATGAAGTCTGCCTTCTCTGTTTATGTCTTTTGTTTCATTTTCTTGAGATAGAGTCGTCCTGCATAGCTCAGAGTGGCCTCAATGTTGTGATTCCCCCTGCCTTGGTTTCTTGAGTGACAGCTTTATAGGTGTGTGGTACCACGTCTGACTCAGGCAATCTCGTTTCTGCTTTCTTTCTTCTTTTTATCCCAGCCCCAACTCCCCTTTGACAGGGTAGCCTTGCCTGGCCTAGAACTCAGAGTCCTGCCTCTGCCTCCCGGGATTAAAGACAACATTTTTTCAGTGGGAAGTATAATTGAATTCTAAGATTTATCAAGCAGTTGTTAGCATGTTTCAATTCCTGACTGGACCAGAGGCTGCTGACACAATGGCAGGAGTCTACCAGCTGTAAAATCCTGAAAGGGCCTTGGATATATGCAAGTGACAGGGACAGGCTGGGACTGAGGGGACAGCAAAGTGCCAAGCAAACAAGGCCCTTGCTGAGTTTCCAAAGGTAAATGCTTTCGAGCCACAGGAGTAGAGGCCCAGTGTGACATTCCGTGTGTACAGGAAGTGTGAAGACACAGAGACATGCCAAGATCCTCAAGGTCCCTGAATGCCACCTAGGCAGCGGTAGGTCACTGAGGGCATTGTTGGAGTTCCACACAGCTCTGTTCCCAGTGCCAGTCACATGGTTCTAATTTGTCTCAGGAAATGCCTCCTGAGGTAGCTGTCTGTGGAGCAGTGGCCATGTTGTTTAGGAGCAGAATCTCTGGGATTGGCAGCGCTTCAGGGATGGGCAGGCAGGTTAGGAGGGTCTGTGTAGGTGGAGGATGGGTAGCTAGCTCCTGGTTTGTTCAGTATGCTCCTTCTTATGTAAACCTCTGTGTGTGTGTGTGTGTGTGTGTGTGTGTGTGTGTGTGTGTGATATCTGAATTAGAATCTGAAGATTCTTCATGGGACTTTCTTGAGAGCTGCTCAGGGTTCTAGCAGGGAGTAGCTTCTCCTATGCTCTTGACTGAAGAATGACTCTTATCTATTGAGGGGAGGCCTGCTTCACTGACCAAGTGTGTCCTTTCAGGAGGGATACTCGGTGAGCCGAGAGGAAGCACTGCTTAGCCAGCCAGACCAGTCTAATCAACCCAGAGTGACAGATGTCACAGCCAGGTTGCTCTCATATCCACATCCAGAACTCTCTGTTGGTCTTAAGGAGGAAGGAATGAGGCAGGTGGTGAGGGAAGGGAAAAGGGAGGTTACCTTACTTTAGGTGAACCACCTGCCAGAAATGTCACCCTGCTTGGGGTGGGGGTTGTCACCCTGAACATCTCATTGAGTCATCCTTGCTCACAAACACCTGCTTTGCCAGACAATATGGCCTCAGGGCTCCTCAGAGAGCTAGTCAGGTGATCTGTACAGCTGTGTGGGAACCCTGGGCATTTGGAGGAGTGGGACTCACTTCATTGGCTGCCTGACAGAACCATGTCTGGACCTGAATCTGAAGTAAAGGAGACCCGGAAACTCACTGGGAACCACAGCAGGAATGTCATCCCACCTGTAGCTGCATCCATGCCTGTGTGTGCTTTGGAGTTTACCCAGCAGCCGCTTAGATCGGCAGTTCTCAACCTGTGGGTCACGACCCCTCTGGGAGTCAGATGACCCTTCCATAAGAGTCACCTAAGAGCATTAGGAAATATAGATGTTTACATTACCATCCATAACGATAGCAAAATTATAGTTAGGAAGTAGCAATGAGAATAATTTTATGGTGTGGGGGGGTGGTCACTACAACATAAAGAACTGTATTAAAAGGTCACAGCATTAGGAAGGTTGAAGACCAGGCTCTCAGATGTCGGCTCTTGTTTCAATTGAGATTAAGCATAGCGTTTGCCTGTTGTTTTCTCTTTTTCTGTAGTCCATTATCACTGTGGGTGTCGTCATCTTCACCCAGAATGCCAGGAGCCCTGGGAAACTGAGGCAGGATATCGAAATGGATTGGACTTCCTGGCACCCTAGCAAAGGTGGCTTCTCAGACACTTACACCTTTGCATCCAGCCCCCAGGACAGGAAACCCCATCTTCCCATATATGTCTGTGTGCTACTCGCTCACGGGTGCTGTGCCTTCGGTGGTCTCTGTAGAACGTGCCCCACACAGAGCCTGACATGCAGCAGGTGCTCAATGCAAATGCATTCACTCTGATAATTTTTCTCAGGCTCCTCAGCACTCCACCAAGTGCCTGTGAATTTCAGCGGTGCGGATAAGAGCCTCTCTCCTCCATCGCCTCTCGACAGCCCATGCCCTCCTGCACCTGTGGTATCTATTCACGTCCAGGTGGGATCCGCCGGAGGGGCACTCATCAAGAACTCCCACAGAAGAGACTTCTTTGATTTTTCCACAATATATCTCAGAGATCTTCCCATGTGAACACTTGAAGAGTTACATTGCTTTGTAAATTTTATTTTATTTGCATTATAACATATCAACAGGACAGTACATTAGTGTAGGCGGATACATTTTCCCTGGGTGAAAGCTTGCATTTCACCAGGGCTCAGACATAACAGTCCAGAGTCCCTTTGTCTTTCTTGGTGATTTTCTCCCTAAGGGCAACAAACACCCTTGGCTTATAACACCTCCAGTAAGCTCTGCCTAATTTCGAAATTTACACAAATGGATTTAGGTAGTGCATTCTTTGTTGTGCCCAGTGGCCTCACTTAATATTATTTGTGGCATTTTCTTTTGTCTGCTGTGTTGGGGATGAGCCCAGGGTCTTGCACATGCTAGGCAAGAATTCTGCCATTGAGCCATGGCCCCAGCCCCTCACTGGGGGATTCTAGGTAAATGCTTTGCCATTGGCTCACATCCCCAGCCTCTTACCAGTGGCTTCTAGGTAAGTGGTATACCACAGAGGCACATCCCCTGGTCTCTCTGGGATTTCTCCCTGGTGTTTGCTATAATAGTATTTTTCACTGCTGTATAATATTCTGCCATGGTGCCCGTGTCTCTCTACTGTTGATGCAGTTCCTTCTAGCTCCTTCTATGTTCTTGATGAAGTTTCCCAAAGGACACCATAGGCTAGTTCACCATGTGCCAGTTGTTTGTACTTTTGTTGGGGAAACATCTGGGCATGAACTTACTGGGTGACTGAGTACTTGTTTGTGTAACTTTCTAGACAGTGCCTCACAGTTTTGCAGAGTGGTCAGGATGAGTTGTACTTCTGCAGGTATGTAGGAGATTCTATTTTTCTGTCTTCTGAAAAGTATGTAAAGTGTGTGTGTGTGTGTGTGTGTGTGTGTGTGTGCGTGCACACACAGACAGACACTGCCATCCTACTTCATGCAAAGGCTACAGTGGGGAAGCATGTTTCAGTGAGTGCAGCCACCAACTTGTGCTATTGTCTGTCTCCTCTCCCTCACTTCCTCTCCTCCTCCTCTTCCTCTTCATTCTACACCACCGGCTCCTCCTCTCCCCTTCACTTCCTCCTTCTTTCCTCCTGTTCCTCATCTTCCCTCTTCCTCTTTTTTCTCCCTCACCTCGCCATAAAGTATGGAAGGTTCTTGACTTAGGAAATGCTGAACGCATATTAAATAAATATTGATATAAATCTATGAGACAGGATATAAAAAAACACTGTAGTGCACCAACCAGTGGACCTTATTTATATACTGGTTGTATACTCACTTTATTAAGTAAAAATTAGGCTGGAATCTCTTAGCATATGCATGTCAACCAATATTGCCAATGCTTTGGAACTATGAAAACTTGCTTTGGTTTCTTTAAACTGGCTAGGGAAGATTTCATTATGATCTATACACATAATGGTCATGTGAGGCTCCAGTCTGAATACTAGTTTAGTACAAATTTGATCAGGGCTGGTTGAATATTAGCTGAGTACTAGGTAGGGACCTGCTGAGTACCAGGTAGACAGTGAAGGCTGGCTGAACACAGAACCAAGGTTGACTGAGGGCTGGGGCAGGGCTGCCTAATCCTGGCTGAGGGTTAGAGACCATGGTTAGGTCTGACGGAGAGAGGGAGGGAGAGAGAGTTTGAGAGAGAGAGATTGCCAGGGGGGAGTAGACGAGTGCAGGGCCGAGCTCCTCTGGAGTCATGATGAGTACATTCTTGTTAGAGTTTTCATCTGGTTATAACACGAGGACTCTTGAGATACACTTGTATTCTTGGTTTTCTGCTCTGCAAAATGGGAGCAGAGCCCCATGAAGAGATTTTCAGCAGGGAATGGGTATGCCTGTGTAGAGAGAATCTCTTACAAGCTTCACCTGTCAATAAAAAACTTGTGGCCAATGAGGTAAGGCAGGAAATAAGAGGTGGGATATTAACTAGGGAGAGAGGATTCTGGGAAATAGTCGGCAGTGTAAGAGATTTGCCTGGGAATGCTGGGGTAAAGGTCATAAAACCAGCAGGTAGAGGAACTCAGGATAGACTAAAGGAGAGATCTGAGCTGGAACACTGAGGAGGCAGATGTGAAGCAGCAGGGAGCTGAACTTGGGGTAGAATAAAGAGGAAATTTGCCCAGACTTGAACACATGAAGCTGAGGCGAGGTAACTAACCATGTAGAAGACATAGAATAGTTTGAATGGGTTAAATAAGTTACAAGATGGTCGGGGAATGAACCAAAGCTGTGGCCTAGGCATTAATTAATAAATAATTAGTCTCAGAGTCCTTATTGATGGGAACTAAGTGGCCAAGAAGAAAAACTGGATTTGTTAGTCCCACTCCTGGATCCTCTACCTAGTCACTCAACAGTTGTCCAGGAAGTTAGTAGTCACTTCTGCTTGACGTGACCCTGACTCATGGCAAGTCCTTAAGTAGTATCAACAGAGCTATCTGAAATCCACCTGAAGTCACCAAGGATGGTTAGAGTGCCAGGTGGTGAGGAGAGCATAGACATAAGAAGTTCTTGTGTGGAGAGATACAGTTCATGCCCTTGGCCAGGTGCTGTAGAGCTCTCTGAGAGGTCAGTACCAAGAGAGATGCACAAAGCTTGTGCTGGTAAATTCCTTATTTCACCAGAATTTCGAGTGTAGAGAAGATGTCCCATGCATTGAGTCATCCCTGAAATTAAAGAAGGTCATGTTCAGAGATGGGAGAAGTGTCTCTCTGGGGACTGTGGAGCCATCTGAATCTTCGAGGGCAGGTAGATAGGAGGATATGAAAAGACCAACATCCTACTAAAAGTGGAGGGAACAAGCGTAAGTCAAGGCCAGACCGAGGAACATTATGAGAGTGTAGCATGAGTTTGTGGACTTGGGCAGTGGAAGGCAAACACTGGAAGATGACGGTGTTTATCACTCAGCATCTGCCTAGAATCCCCAGTGAGGGGCAAAGTACGTGGCTCAGTGGTAGAGCACTTGCGTAGATCAAGGGCCTGTGGGCATGGCTCAATGGTAGAACACCTGTCTAGTATACACACGGCTCTTTGTGCCAGCCCTAGGAAAAACGAAAAAGAAAAATGCTAAAGGATGACAAAGAGCTTGATTATATGAGGCTCTGAATGTCAGGCTAAGACGTTTGTGCTGATCGGGAGACTCCTTAATAGCCCTGCACTCTGTGTAACAAAGGCCATCTTGATGATGTAAAGAAATGAAGGCTGTGACTGACTTGTTTGCTTAAGTAGGTTTTTATCTCTAATCTAAGCATGTGCAATATTTAATTATGTCCATTACATATGGATGGATGGATGGATGGATGGATGGATGGATGGATGGATGGATGAATGGATGAATGGATAGATGGGTGGGTAAATAGGACCAACAGATGATGAGTAAATAGATAGATGGATTGATAGGTGAATGAATGAGTGAATGAATGAATGAATGCAGATGTAGCAACGGGCTAGTGAATGTGCAAATAGACAAATGATGTTGCATACATCGGTTGCCTTATTTTCCATATAAATCTTAATTCCTGGTTGATTCAAGCCATCCATTTATCTTTATTTTATTTTTTTGTAGACACAACTCATTAAATGTTAGGGAGAAAAGCCAGTGAGTCCCAGTGAGAACTGAATTGTACACATATGACTGCTTTGAAAATGCCCATTTCAAGGACTGGACTCCAATTCCCGGAGCCATTGCTTAGTTAACCACTGTGCTTCTCTTGAGATTTCAGACTGTCAAGTGTGTAGACAGTCCAAGCAGCCTTATTGAAGACCACAGTTACAGACGCACTCTGCTTTTCCTCTACAGGCTTCTGGGTGCCAACTGCAGGTGTGAAGGACACAGAATCTTGATTAGTGGTGGCCACTCTGTGCTCAGCAGAAGTGCAAACATCCATGAAAATCTACCGTTTCATTCAAAGATGAGAGAATTCTTTCTTCATAGGAAGTTGCCCAAAGTGCTTGGCTCCACCACATGTTAGGATCCACCTCTTTGCTGTAGAGTAAGAAGGGGAAAAAGATACAGGACTGAAGGCTTGCAGTTCTGGTTTTACTCTTCCTACAGCTTATCCTAACACCAGTCACTGTATCAGCTAGTAGACCATCATTGGCCAACAGATTTAACCAAATGGCATCAACCAGACCCTCCCCCAGTATAGGCTGGTTCCATCATGGCCCTGCTGTGATAGGTGTATTAAAATGCTACCGTGGGACAGAAGGAAGGACGTGGACATCTTAGAGAGCCAAACATCCTTAAACACCACTGTTGGTTAGATGCCCTGATTGCGTATGGGCTTGATGGTAAGGGCAAAGGTCATTCAGATGGTCCCTAAGTTGGGTGTTCACTCACTGTCTATTATCTAAAGATTTGTCGAAGGCAGTTGGTTGTTTTTGCCATGTGAGGTGTTCTTTGCACAGGGTAGGTGTCAGGACTCTAATGGAGTCCCCCTTGCAGAAGCACATGGAAGATTCCCATCTCTTCTTGAGGCAGGGAGGCTGCCTTTCCTTTCAGATCTTGGAGAACCTCCCAGCTGCCTGGCCCCCTCTTTCTCCTAGTCCCCTGCCTTAGGAGGAGAGGGAGCTCTGGATAGGAATTGCTGATGCTGTCACTGGAGCAGGAATTAGAGACACAAGCCTGAAGTGTGGGAGTCCTGTATGTGACGCTGCAGCTCCTACTTTCTCATTGAAATATTATCTTCATTGATTTTAATGTGCATTAATTATCCAAAATAGTGGATTTCTCTGTAATATTTTCACATCTATATAATGTACTCTCATCATGACCATCTTCCCCCATTCCTACTGGTTACTCTCCTCTCCCCTAATTGTTCCTCTTCTACCTTCTTCTTTGTCTTCCCCTCTTACAATCTAGAGCCTACATTAGAAAAAAAGTGTGCAGTATTTGTCTTTCTGAGTCTGGCTTATATCACTTAACACAGTGATCTCTGGTTCCATATACCTTCCTGAAAATGACGTAATTTCCTTCTTTGTGGCTGAGTAATACTCCACTCTGTACATGCCCCACATTTCCTTTCTCCACACATCTGTGGCAGGCGCCTAGGCCGATTCCCTGACTTGGTGCTGTGAGAAGTGTTCAGTCAGCAGACATGTGCAGGTGTCTCTAAGGTTTGCTGACATAGATGGTCTGGAGGTACCTAGGAACTAGCCGCTTGTTTTCTGCCACATCTGGAGAAGCAGCTCCTGGTCTGGATGTTGAGTCTCTGGAGCTGCAGGGGATTCTCACTCCATGGGAGGGTGTCTTCGGAACAGAGCTGTCCCTGCTCCACTAAGCAGCAGCAGACTGTAATGTCTGCAATAACCTCCTGTCAACCCTGGCTGTGCCAGAGTGACATGGCCTTATACACACCACCTTCTCCTGCCAATCAACTGATGCTCGGATTTTCTTGGCCTGGAAGCAGCCCTGTTCTATTAACACAGTGGTCCCCAACTGAATGAGCCTTCTTCCTTCGCTGTGCACATTACATCAAATTAACATGTACAAAATTAATATTCCTGACCTTGCTAGTGGGGAAAACCATCAATCTAAGGGAGGATGTCATCCCAGTGTGGCCAGCCTTCTAGAGAAGGCCTCTCCATTATAACTCAGCCATGTGCCCTCTCATGTAACATCAGACCATGCCCTTCCCTCAGGCCTGCCTTGGGACATTAGGGTTTTCTCTTGTTTTCTGGGATCCTCCATATGCAGTGGTGATGTTTGCAAGGGCTCTGGTCCTCCAGATGTCTTCCCTTGGTCTTCAGTGGCCATGACTTCCATAGTTCGTAACAGCCTCTAGATGCCTTTATGTGACACTCACTGTCCAGGCGGATGGACAGAGAACACCTGCTGTCTCTCTTGAAGTCTGATTTCCCGGGTTCCAAGCATAAGCTCTCATTCTCCAGAACCATTTGTTTTTCTCTCCCTGTTGCGTATTTAGTAACCAGGCAAACAACCACCATGCAGCCTCATTCTCTTGATGCGATTAAAGACCTGTTCAGCCAGGCCCACTTCTGTTACGTCCCTCCATTTCTTTTTGCCATTTCTTTATCCTTTATTTTTTTCCCCCAGTTGTAGGGATTCCTGTGTACTAGGAAAGCTCTCTAACCACTGAACCGTGCTACTAATTCCTTATTGGTGAATCCTAGGTAAAAATTCTACCACTGATTCACACTCCCAACCCCTGACAGGAATATCCTAGGCAGGCGCTCTGCCACTGAGCCACACCCCCAGCCCCTCACTGGAGGATTCTAGGCAGGGGCTCTACCTCTGAGCCACACCCCCAGCTCCTCACTGGAGGATTCTAGGCAAGTGTTCTATTACTGAGCCACGCCCCCAGCCCCATTCCAGTCTTGATGATTTGATCCCTCTACCAATCAGCAGACAGAAACAGATCTCTGTCTTGAGTGTCACGGCCTGGGGATGCTGGAGGTGGGGTGGGGTCAGTGTTTGTTCAGTGACAACCTAGCACTAAATGCTTGCTTTCACCTTGTCATACTTCCAAAGCTATGAGTCCCACATCAGCCCGCAAGAGATACAGTAAATGCTGTGATTCTCGAGGAGTCATTATGAAGCCCTTTGTAGAGCCCCATGTAAGAATAACTCAGAGTGCTGGGTGGCAGTAGTACATGCCTTTAGTCCTAGTACTCAGGAGTCAGAGGCAGGTGGATCCCTGTGAGTTTGAGGTCAGCCTGTGCTACAGAGGAAGTTCCAGAACAGACAGGGCTACACAGAAAAACCTTGTCTCAAATCAGTAACAAAAAACAAACAAACAAACAGACAAACCAAATACCCCAGAGGGCATACAGCCTTCTGTATTTACCTATGCAGTCTTCACAAGGCAGAAATTCTTACATCAAGTCCATCTGTCCATCTGGGATTTCTGGGTTAGATTTAGGTGGGAATTTCTGAAGACTTAGGACTCCCTCCCACCCCACCCCACCCCACCCTGCAACCCCCTGAATCTCCCTTGATCCCTTAATCCCCCGAAACACACACACACACACACACACACACACACACACACACACACACACACTGGGAGATGACTTAGCGTAGGAGCTGAGATGACAAGAAGACTGGACTGGGCTTACAGGATGTAGCCTGACTGGCAGCCAGTGGGGTCCAGTTATCCAAAGTGGCTTCTTAAACCACAGACTGACCTCCAGGGCTATAGCTCTTTCCTTCCTAGAAGTACCATAGACAGATGCTGGAGTCACTGGAGAACATGTGTGGGATCGGATGCTCCTTCCTTGTCCTTATGTTCTTCTGCCTTTTCTTCTCCAAGGCCACCATCTTAAGGCTTTAGCTTCCCTTGAAATGCAGCAAGGCCTGATGGGTGGCTTGGAGAGAGTCTCAGTCAGGGCTCTACAGGAGGATGCTGAGCTCAGAGTGGTCCTGGACACTTCCACAGAAAGCAAACCCCTGGGCAGTTTGTACACCCGCATTTGAAGAGAACCTTTAGCTTGGAAAAACACCTAAGTTTTTGCTAAGTTCATGCATCATGACATCTTTGGTGGGACCCAGGAGATGACTTTGGCCAATATTCTGCTTACTCTGCTTGCTTTCTCTTGTTCATGATGAAGAATCTGCACCTCAGAGACTATAGACAGCAGCCACATGACCAGCCTGGGGCAGTGAAGGCACCAAGAGCCAACCTTCCACAGCTGTGACTTGGCATAGCTTCATAAAAGAAAATGCAATGTAGAAATGCCAGGCATGGTGGTGGCTGCGCCTCTCTCCATTGTCCCAGCTCTTGAACAGTTCTCTCATGTATTTCCTGGAGCTCTGCTCTGATGGGAGCCCTTGGGAGAGGTGTCCCTGTGGCAGTCAGTACCTCCTGATGCTGTTGGCGTCTTTTCTTGTCCTTTCACACTCTGTAGCAGCGGGAGAACTTTGAGACCCCTGGAGGCTTTGACATTGGCTCTAAGTTGGATTCATGATCCTTGACACAGACTTGTGCAGTGTATGAGTCCTGGAGAGCCCACCAGCTGTCCATCTTTAGGCAATGTCCCTGGCACCTTCTGGACAGTTCCATGTCTCCAGTGTGATTACAGTCGAGGGTTGCTAAGGCTTCTGTGGCCTACTCTACCCTCACCGGATATGAGAACGCCATCTTTGTTCAGGCTAGCATAGCTACATCTCTGAGAATTCCTTTCTACCTCTTTGCCTTCTCAAGGCACTGACCCTGAGTCCCGCCCTTGCCTCCTTGTCACCGGGCCTGGGCAATGATGTGGGGCAGATGCAGTCTAAACATACCAAGAAGTGTGCTCTCTGGTTTTCACTTTACTAAGCAGCCATGGGAAGGGAGTCTGTAAATCGCTGTATCCAGTTGAAGTTCCTAGAGTTCCAACTCCACAACCTTGATTTCAGCCCTAAATATGCTCACACGTACAGGGCAACTTGTAATCGTCTCTAGAAACATGGTAGATCTACTCCCTTTCTTCCCAGCCATACTCCCTCTCCCTGTCCCCAGCCTCTGTGGCCTGAGTGCCCAGACCCAAGCTTTTGCCTTTCATCTTGAGGGAGAGCTCACTAACAGTGTGATGAAGTAACTTCCACTTCCTCAAGAAAGATGTTCCCATGCTCCTCTGCTTGCTATTTATATTTGTATAACACACATTAATTTCCTTCTTACCTAGAGGTGGAGCTTAGCCAAGGATGACACATATGGTTGAGAGGGTTGGAGGGGAAGGTGTGGGATCCTACTGGAAATACTCTGCTCTGCATTTCAGCATACTCTCACTTTGGGGCCACCGTTTCACATTCAGACCCAGGGTGAGGATCTTGGGATCAGAAATGGCTCAGTGTAATCATTTGAAAATGAGGGAGGAGTGTTTGTTTGTTTGTTTGTTTGTTTGTTAAAAAAGAGCCTAAAGATTGTTTTATATCTTCCCCCAACCTTTGGAAAAATCAAGAGGCAAGGAATGTGAGATCCTTCTGACCAGTGCACCTCGTAGGCTGAGGTCATTGTTTCCTTGGTGGCTTGCTCTTCCAGGAGTAATTACAGTTTTAAAAGATGCATTTCTAAGCCTGTTTCTCAGGAATGTTCATTTACCTGTGTCTCGTTTGGTTCTACTTGGTTGGGTTCTACTGTTCACCCACCATCTAACCTAGCCCTCAAGCACCGTGTGTCTCTTCACACTGTGTTTTTGCTCATGGAAGAGAGTGAGTAGGGGTTAAGACTCTCGACCAAATGACTTAGGAAAAAAACCCGTTATGCTGGTACCCCACCCCGAGTCCACCCTCACTTGTAAGTCTCTGCATACCCCTAACTTTTCCTATTTCTTGTGCAGCAGTGGGTGGTTGGGATGGAAGCCTCTCTCCCACCACAATTCATCTGCATCCTCTGTTGGCTCTGGACACAGAGTTCAGTATTCTCCATGGAACAGGAAGGCACAATGATGCATCTGTGCCAGTCACACACAGAGAGCAGATCCAGAAAGGACTTAGCCACACATCCTTAGCACATCTCCATCCTAAGACAGACTTGAATCTGGACCCAGCCGAATGAGGTAGCTATAGAAGATGTCAGAAGAAGTCAGCTATGATGTTCACTCCTGTCTCCTGTGGATGTAGATTGAGTGGCCGCTGTGGACCTGAGCCATAGTTGGCAAGTGATTTGAAGGTGTCCACCATAGGTTTATAGTCTGACCCTTGATTCCTCATGTGATGATATGAGAAATGGTGGGACCTCCCAGATGTGGGCTAGAGGGAGGTCCTTGGGTTGCCCTCAGACCAAATTAAAGTAGCTCTCTCATGGATCTTGTATTAGTCTGTGGGCGTGGGTTCAAAAAAGAGCATAGTGGGCCCGCCTGTCATGTAAGATGTAGCATTTTCCTCCGCATAGAGGTTGGTTATGTGTCATGGAATCCTCACAAAGCCAGGACTCGGCAGCTTAGATCTGAGGCTTCCAAACCTATGAGCTGACTATATCCCTTTATTATATTAGCCTGCCTTGGGTATTTTGTTAAGTAACAGAAAACTGACTAGTGTAGCTAGACACTGGGGCGGGGAGTTTGGGATGTGTGGCCTTTGTCCTGACCACACGGAGCTGCCATTTAGTTAGCACCTGGCTATAGGCCAGTGATGTCAGTGAGAACTAAAGGGACAAAAGCTGCTTCTTTCTCTCCCCCCACCTACACACACCGAGAAGTGGGCTTCCACCTGTGGTCCCGAGGAGAGGACCCTACAGCATGTGCTAGCTTCCAGCTTGGGAGACAGGAGTGAGTAGTGGGGAGTTAGCAATGAGAGATCTTGACACATCTTAGAGGCCCAGAAGAGCTGGAAGGAAATGGGAGCAGAGGCAGGTGGAAGTTGGGTGTACTCTGAGGATTTGGGGCTTTTGTCTGAAGCAAGTAGAGAGTCTTGAGGGTGCTCCCCAGGTAAATGATGTTAGCAGTCAGCTGTGTTATAACAGTCTCAGTAGGTTCTGTTTCTACTAGATTGAAGGGTATGGAATGGGGAGGGAGACATGTTGATGTCTGCACTAGGCTGGGATGGGAGTGGGCAGAGGTAGATCCAATCCTGTAATGGGGCTGTTAAAACCACTCTGTGCAGCCACCAGTGACCTCAGGCTAACCACATCCCAAATGAGACAGTGAGTATCTTAAGCTGGCCCTACTGTGAGCAAGACCAGACTGGGTTGCACTAAGTCAGATAAGGATATGCGTAAGGTTGGACAGCAACAGAAGAGTCAAAGCTGTCACTGCTGTTGGGTACAGGGACAACACCAGCATGAAAACCTACCAACCCTCACTGTGACTGAAGCCACCAGTGTCCTCTCCTGACTTACTGAATCCAGGGTATTAACTGTCCCAGGATCTGGAAATAATTCTTGTGTGTAACTAGAGACTTTGCGAGTTTGATTCCATACAAGAAGAAAAAAACTAAGGCATGGCATAGTGGTACAAGCTTGAAATTCCAACATGGAGGAGGCTGGGGATCCTGAGTGGGAGGCAGCTTGGGCTACATAGCAAGACTCTAGCTTAGTACAAACAAACAAAAACAAAAATGAAGACTGGAAAGATGGATCACTTAATTGCACTGGCTGCTCTTCTAAAGGACCCAGATTCAATTTTCAGTTGACAACTACTCATAACTCCAGTTCCACTGGCCATAAGAACACTGGCTGCTTCTGTAGGTCCTGGATTCAACTCTCAGCCCATAAGTTACCCATAACTCCAGTTCTAATGGATCCAATGCCCTCTTCTGGTCTCCATAGGTACAAGGCACATATATAGACATACATATAGACAAAACACTCATACACATAAAAAAGTAAATACAACTTTTTTTTAAAAAAAAAAAAAAAGTAGAGTGATTTTTGCCCTGCATATACAAGACCCTGGGTTTAATAATTCCCAGCACAAAGGAAAAACTGAACTAGATCAAGTGTAAGATTTTATTTTTTAAATTATGTATAGGTATGTGCACTTGTGTGTATGTGTGTGTGTGTGTGTGTGCACACGCACAGATACCCACAGGAGACGGATGTCTGGATCCTCTGGAGATGGAGTTCCAGGTGGTTCTGAGTTGCCTGCTATGGGTACCAGGAACTGAACTTGGGTCCTCTTCAAAGGCAGTATTCTTAATCCATCTTAAATCGGTCTTTTCAACCCCAGATACGATTTTATGGAAACTATCCTTGCTATTATACCAGAAAGACAGATTGACATTCCAGTTCTTAGTCTTCTGCTTTCAAAAGTCATTAAACATGGAAATGGAGCAGAGAGGCGTTTAGCTCATTGCACTGGTGCCCTGTATTATACACAGAGGGAAACTAAGGCCCAGAGGAAAAGAGATTGTTTCTTAGAATAACAGCTTCCCTGTTTGTGAAGGGAATGGGTGTTCCCATCCCTTCATCCCCTCTGCCACTCCTCTGACCTATTTCCACCTTCTTTTTTTGAGACTGGGTCCAAATAGGTCAGACTGACCTTGAACTTACTACATCAGTTATGTCGCTGAAGATCTTGAGCACTTGGTCCTCCAGCCTTCCATCTCATGAGCACTGAGATTGCAGGCGTGGGCCATCGTGCTTTGCTCTCAAGTTTGTAAAATCAGTGATCAAGAGCATATGACATCCTTAGAAAAGTGACATGCCTGTTCTTGGGCATCCATTAATAATATGGAGGAAGGATCCATGGTTAACATCTTCAACTTAGTCTAAGAAGACTCCCGACTGTTGGGTCTAAACCCATGGGTCAGTTGTTTTTTGCTAGGTAGTAAGGTTCCTGGCACAAAAGTGTGCCAATATGCATACACAGCTGCTCAGAAGCCTGGACAAGGCTGGAGTGAGAGTGTGGGGGAGGCCAGATCTCCGGAGAGCCCAGACTTTCCTGGCATGGGTGCTTATTCATTTTCCTCAGGCCCAGATTTAGCTCCCACAAGGGAGTCTGGCCACGCTTTCTTTTCAACACCAACGCCCTTCTTGTTCATTAGACTGCAGTGTCATCATATGGCGCTCTGGTACTGTTGTCCATCTCAGAAAGCATAGAGAGTATATTGGGGACCAGCCTGAGGTACGAGCTGGTCATATCAATGATGATGCCTGTAAATAGGACTTCAAATGGCTTTCCAGGTGTTCAGTGTGTGGATGCTTCCATGGAGAGCATGTAAGCCTGGCAGGTCCTCACACAACTGCACATTTTGTCTACATCATCTTGCTACTGTAGACACTCCAGTGTCCACCATCTGGTTACCTGATGTCTTATGGTGTCTGTTGTCTGTGGATGTATTCCTCTCCCATTCTTGATTCTGTACAAGATAAGCAAATGGGTCAGTGCGTGGTGTTTGAGCTTCAGGTTGTGGCTCTGAGGTGCCTATCCACGAGACAAGGACTTGGATTGGGCTATTCATTTCTTTTCGCAATGTTGGGACAGGATTCCCAGCATAAGCAATTTAAGGGAAGAAGCATTTATTTTGGCTCCTGGTTTCAGGGGATTCATTACAGTGGCAAGAATGTAAAGAGCCTGGTCACGTGTTGCCAGGCAGGAAGCAGAGTGCTCAGGCCGGAAACCTTCAAAACCCCATCCCAGCAACCTACTCTGCTGACTAGGCCTCAGGTCACAGAGAGGTCACAACTCCATTAAACAGGAGCAGTAGCAGAGGATCAAGTTTTGAAAAGACATTAGCGTGTCAAGGACATTCCCATTCAGGTCAGCACAGCATCTGCCCTTGTCCGTCTGGGGGCCCAGCTTCCCCTTAGGTTTATTTATTTATTTATTTATTTATTTATTTATTTAATGTATACGAGTACATTGCAGCTGTCTTCAGACACACCAGAAGAGGGCATCGGATCCCATTACAGATGGTTGTGAGCCACCATGTGATTGCTGGGAATTGAACTCAGGACCTCTGGCAGAGCCGTCAGTGCTCCCAACCGCTGAGCCATCTCTCCAGCACCCCATGTGTCTCTCTTATCCCAGTTTGTGCAGTAGAGTCCCTCTGTGGTGCTTGGGGCCACCCAGTGAGTTTCCAGAGACCAAAACCCAGCGTACCTTTTTTTTTTTTTTTTATAGCTGCCCTCTGAAAGGAGTGTAAAATCAACTGCAAACCCACTCAGTGCCCAACTGCCACTGGGCTGTGTGAACAGCCTTCTTCAGTTTGCCCCAGATGGTATGGATGCCTGAGAGACAGGGAGTCTTAACCGGGATAAGTCCAATCAAATTAGGGAGACTTGGTCAGCTGACTCCCACCAACCTCCCTCCAGGTTGGATCTCTGGAGCTATTTGTGAGTGGGGATTTCTAAAATGTCCTGCAAACTGGGGAATGTTATGAGGGAGATAGTTACTGCTCTTTTCTGGCCTTCGACTCCAGGCTCACCAAAGCATAGCGCAAAGTGGCATACCACAGCAGCACACTTCGGGCTATTTCTTCTCCCTGTTTTCTTTTAGATACAGATCTCCCTATGTGATCCAACCTGGCCTGAAACTCCCATCTTCTTTCCTGAGTCTCCTCAATGCTAGGATTGATGACAGCTGTAGACAGATACTCCCAGCTCTTCTGCACATTTCTAAAGGGGGTCCTGTGGCTCACATGCAAGGTTCTTGCTTCCTGCGGCACATATAAAAGAGAAGTGTCCCTTTCTCAAAACTGGGTCGTGGTTCTCACCCGAGATCACATGTTGCCTCCCTTGCAGTTGAGCTTAGACATGGTGGTACTCAGAACAAATGCAGATTTGATAGCAATATAGAAAGGATGCTGATGGAGTTGGGGTGGAGGGAGTAGCTCTATGGTTTAAAAAGAATCATTTCCATTCTTTTAAACTTTATTTTTCTGATGTGGAATTCACCTGGAGCAAATCTCTTCACCTATTGAATTCTACAAACGAGACATCCCCCGCCCCCTTCTAAGATCTCTCTCTCTCTCTCTCTCTCTCTCTCTCTCTCTCTCTCAGATCAACCTGGCAATTACCAGTGCCATCTTACTGCCACTCCATATAGTCACCCTTGGCCTTTTGGAACCAACTTGTAAAAGGTCTTATCATGTATCCCTGGCCGATGGCCTGAAACTCACTATGTAGAGCAGGCTAGCTTCAAGGCCACCCTGCTGCCTCTACCTCCCCAGGGCAGGAATTACAGTGCACGTGACACACACCCTATGTCCACTTTAGATCCTGACAGAAAAAAGAAATCACCCACCTGAACCCCTTTCTCCTTTAGCTTAAAGCTGTTGCTCACCCAGAGTTGGTCACACCACAGCATAGATCAGACCACCAAGGTATAGAATACCCAGAGGCTGGAAAAATTGTACCCAGTGTCCCATTGCGCAGGTGTTCCGCATGCTCTGTGCCTCCCGAAGGGGTGGGGGTTCTTCTAGAACTCCCAGCTGCTGAGCCCTGCCGTCTGTCCACCTGCTCAGGATGCCTGCTGGGTTTCCATCCCCAGTACAAGGCCTCCAAAAAGACAGACTCCCCGTAGGCTACCCATGGAGCCTGTGCTGAGTGAATATTGACAAAGTAGTCTAGAGAGCAAACACTTTGACATTTGTAAGGTCCACCAGCAGGTCTTGTATATATTTATACAGCAGGAGTGAGCGCCGCATACCAATTTTCCTGAACCTATTCTGATCTAATTCCACACGATGGTGTGTGTGGGTGGGAGGGAGGCTGAGCATGTGGGGGACAGGGCCTGGGCTGGCTGGTAGCCACTCCCCGTCTTTTGTCCAGTTCAGAATACTTCAGGCCCCTGACCTTGGTACGAAGCTTACCCTGGGCTTTTTTTTTTCTTCCTTTTCTCTTTAAAGAGCTACTTTTCTAGGAAGAAGAGAAGAAGTAGGAAAAAAAAACCCACAGTCTTTGGTTTTAATTTATTATAATTGACGAACTTTCTTTTTTCACTAGGTGAAAATCTTATTGATGTTTTTGTACCTTATATTTATTAAAGACTGAGCCTCAAAAAATGTAATGAGTAAAAAAAAAAGTGCTTGCTTAATTTAAATTGTGAGTCTGTCTGTTAAGAAATGCATTAGAGGCAGGAGAAGCATAAGACATAGTAATTGACAGACAGGAACTGCTGTCTCTGAGGTTGATACAAGTAATTTATTACTTTAGAAGTGAATGCCACCTCCAGAATGTGCTTCATTAATTTCAAATTTAGTTTTAATTTCAAGCTGTTGCCCCTTGAGAAGAATAAGGTGGCAAATTATGTTTGAAGAGCAGAATTTTTTTTTTTTTTGCTCCAAAGAAACATCACATTTTTAACTATTTAATTTTACAAATAAATGTGCCCGTCTCATTTGCCACCTTCCCGAGAGTCAAGAACGTATTCTAGGTATGATCCACATTTATTTATTAACGTTCTTTTTTCTTTCTCTCTCTCCTCTTCCTCTTTGTTCTCATCTGTGATCATGGCAGCCTATGTTTCCGATGAGTTAAAGGCAGCCGCCTTGGTAGAAGATGACATAGAGCCGGAAGGGCAAGCGGCCGATGGAGAACCCTCAGCCAAGTACATGTGTCCAGAGAAGGAACTCAGCAAGGCCTGCCCTAGCTACCAGAACTCACCAGCCGCTGAGTTTTCCAGCCATGAAATGGACAGCGAATCTCACATCAGTGAGACCAGTGACCGGATGGCTGACTTTGAAAGTAGTTCCATCAAGAATGAAGAGGAGACCAAGGAGGTCCAGGTGCCCCTGGAAGACACCACTGTGTCGGATAGCCTGGAGCAGATGAAGGCGGTGTACAACAACTTCCTGTCCAATTCCTATTGGTCCAACCTCAACCTGAACCTGCACCAGCCCTCCTCTGAGAACAATGGTGGCGGCAGCAGCAGCAGCAGCAGTAGTAGCAGCAGCAGCTGTGGCAGCGGGAGCTTTGACTGGCACCAGAGTGCCATGGCGAAGACCCTGCAGCAGGTGTCCCAGAACCGAATGCTACCTGAGCCCAGCCTGTTCAGCACCGTGCAGCTGTACCGCCAGAGCAGCAAGCTGTATGGCTCCATCTTCACCGGGGCCAGCAAGTTCCGTTGCAAAGACTGTAGCGCCGCCTACGACACCCTGGTAGAGCTGACGGTGCACATGAATGAGACCGGTCACTATCGCGATGACAACCATGAGACTGACAACAACAACCCCAAGCGCTGGTCCAAGCCTCGCAAACGGTCTTTGTTGGAGATGGAGGGGAAGGAGGACGCTCAGAAGGTGCTGAAGTGCATGTACTGTGGCCACTCCTTTGAGTCTCTCCAAGACCTGAGTGTCCATATGATCAAAACTAAACACTACCAAAAAGTGCCTCTCAAGGAACCTGTCACACCCGTCGCAGCCAAAATCATCCCTGCTGCTCGGAAGAAACCCTCTCTGGAGCTGGAGCTGCCTAGCTCCCCTGATTCCACAGGTGGAACCCCTAAAGCCACCCTGTCTGATACCAGCGATGCTCTGCAGAAGAACTCCAACCCTTACATCACGCCAAATAACCGGTACGGCCACCAGAATGGGGCCAGCTATGCGTGGCACTTCGAGGCCCGCAAGTCTCAGATCCTCAAGTGCATGGAGTGTGGCAGCTCCCATGACACTCTCCAGGAGCTCACGGCACACATGATGGTCACTGGCCACTTTATCAAGGTCACAAACTCGGCCATGAAGAAGGGGAAGCCCATCATGGAGACGCCCGTCACGCCCACCATCACCACCACCTTGCTGGATGAGAAAGTGCAGTCTGTGCCACTGGCAGCCACCACGTTCACATCTCCCTCCAGTACGCCTGCGAGTGTCTCCCCGAAGCTGACTGTGGAGATCAAAAAGGAAGTAGACAAGGAGAAAGTGGTCCTGGATGAGAAACCCAAGGAGAAAGAGAAGACCAGTGAGGAGGAGGAGAAGTATGACATTTCTTCCAAGTACCACTACTTGACTGAAAATGACTTAGAAGAGAGTCCTAAAGGGGGACTAGATATCCTTAAATCCCTCGAGAACACAGTAACATCTGCCATCAACAAGGCTCAGAATGGCACTCCCAGCTGGGGCGGCTATCCCAGCATCCACGCTGCCTACCAGCTCCCCAACATGATGAAGTTGTCTCTGGGTTCCTCAGGGAAGAGCACACCCCTGAAACCCATGTTTGGCAACAGCGAGATTGTGTCTCCCACAAAAACCCAGACCCTGGTCTCTCCCCCCAGCAGCCAGACCTCCCCCATGCCCAAGACAAACTTTCACGCCATGGAGGAACTGGTGAAAAAAGTCACTGAGAAAGTTGCCAAAGTTGAGGAGAAAATGAAAGAGCCCGAGGGCAAGCTGTCACCACCCAAGCGGGCTACACCGTCCCCATGCAGCAGCGAGCAGAGCGAGCCCATTAAGATGGAGGCCTCCAGTGACGGTGGCTTCAAAAGCCAGGAGAACAGCCCCAGCCCACCAAGAGATGTGTGCAAGGAGGTGAGCCCCTCCACAGAGCCGGTGGAGAATGGCAAGGAGCTGGTGAAGCCCCTGAGCGGGGGACTCAGCGGCAGCACAACCATTATCACAGACCACCCACCAGAGCAGCCTTTTGTGAACCCCCTGAGTGCCCTGCAGTCGGTCATGAACATCCACCTGGGCAAGGCCGCCAAGCCCTCCCTGCCTGCACTGGACCCCATGAGCATGCTTTTCAAGATGAGCAACAGTCTGGCCGAGAAGGCAGCTGTGGCCACCCCACCACCCCTTCAGGCCAAGAAGGCGGAGCATCTGGACCGCTATTTCTACCACGTCAACAATGACCAGCCCATAGACTTGACAAAAGGGAAGAGTGACAAAGGTTGCTCTTTAGGTTCAGGGCTTTTGTCCCCCACGTCCACATCCCCAGCAACTTCCTCATCTACAGTGACAACGGCAAAGACATCTGCCGTCGTATCATTCATGTCAAACTCGCCACTGCGCGAGAATGCCTTGTCAGATATATCCGATATGTTGAAGAACTTGACAGAGAGCCACACGTCAAAATCCTCCACTCCTTCCAGCATCTCTGAGAAGTCTGACATTGACGGGGCCACCCTGGAAGAGGCCGAGGAGTCGACTCCAGCGCAGAAGAGGAAAGGCCGCCAGTCAAACTGGAATCCTCAGCACCTGCTAATCCTGCAGGCGCAGTTTGCAGCTAGCCTCCGGCAGACATCAGAAGGGAAGTACATCATGTCAGATCTGAGCCCCCAGGAGCGCATGCATATCTCTAGGTTCACCGGCCTCTCCATGACCACCATCAGCCATTGGCTGGCCAATGTGAAATACCAACTTCGAAGGACAGGTGGAACAAAGTTCCTCAAAAACTTGGACACTGGACACCCTGTGTTCTTTTGTAATGACTGTGCGTCACAAATCAGGACTCCTTCCACGTACATCAGCCACCTAGAATCACATCTGGGCTTCCGGCTACGGGACTTATCAAAATTGTCCACCGAACAGATTAACAATCAAATAGCACAAACCAAGTCGCCATCAGAAAAACTGGTGACATCCTCCCCGGAGGAGGACCTGGGGACCACCTATCAGTGCAAGCTTTGTAATCGGACCTTTGCGAGCAAGCATGCTGTTAAACTTCACCTTAGCAAAACCCACGGGAAATCGCCAGAAGACCACCTCCTGTTCGTTTCTGAGCTGGAGAAACAGTAGCGTTTGCTCCAGAGCGGAAATGACTGGAGGAAAAATGCTGAAGGCACCTTAAAGCCCCTCTGTCTTGTTGTTGGCACATGTTCTTATGTTCACTGCAGAGGATCGTCTGGGCTGGACTGTTTGGTATAACTGTACAGTGTTTCATAGAGAGGTGCATATAATCAGCTGTTGTTACTGGTAAAATAACGAAGGTTAAAACGCAGTGCTAAGTGTTTGGAACTTTGTGTAAATGGGATTTAATTGTGAGCATCCCCTCGATGCTTCGAGCTGCATGCATTAACAGACGGTTTAATTAAGCATTTATAAGGAAGCCAGGCACACTTTTTCCATGAGACTTGGGTGTGCTGGCATTTCCCACCCTTTCATCTTTAGCCCTCTGAGTACTACGAAGCACTTTTGCATTAATTTGGTTAATAAAAAAGATAATAATAAAACAAAATAATAATGAATAATAATAATGTATGAAACTCTGTTTTTAAACTCCTTACCAGCTTAGTTATAAGGAATATTAGGAACCTCCATTTATGCAGGGGTATGACACGCCTTGAAATTTAAAAAAATATTATTTTCACATTGAAACATAGATGTATATATTGTATAGATTTCAAACTCTTATGGGAAATGTGACTGGTTAAATGACCCTTTCTTTCTTGCATTTATAACAAGTGTTTTATGTACCTGCTATACTTTGGGCACAAGCCATGCCTCTGTATAGTGTATATTTCCTTATTTTTTTCTTTTTTTTTTTTAAGGTTTATGGTTTTTTTTTTTTTTACATGCAAACGTTGTAAATTATACAGAAAATACCACAGATAGCATTTATAAAATATACAGAAGCATTATCTCAAAGCAAGGTATGCTGTTTGTTTTGCTATACGGCACATCTATATTGATAGAGGGTTCATGTTTAAATTATACATATTTATTAGCAATCTATTATCATTTGTTTTGAGGCCAGGAAATCCATCCCTGGCAGGCATCATAACTATTTTGCACATGGTTCTTAAAGGTATTTATTAGAAATTAAAGGATGCTCAAAGTAAACTCAGTGCTCAAAGGGTTAAGTCTATTCGAAAAGGAAAAAAAAGATTAAAAAAAAAAAAAACCAACTTGTACTGTATTTCCTGAACATTGATAAAGCCTTTAAAATGTTTGTACTGTAATCCTTTGCTTAAAAGTCATGAGGCGTTCTGTGGGACAACCTTCCTCACTTATTTATAAGCCCTCTCAGTTGCCAGTTCATAATGTGGGATTTTTTTTTCTTTCTTTCTTGTTTTTCTTTTCTTTCTCATTTTTTTTTTTAAATTTCAATCGGTAACTTTGTTTTGTTCCTCCTAATTATTCTCCGAAGATCCCACACTGCAGTTTTATCTTTAGGCTTATGAAAGGTAACCCGTGGTTACCAGCTCTCCAAGCCATTCTGGTCTCCATTTCTGGCAGTTAATTTGCAGAAATAACTGACAGCTGACACCATATGAGAACCGATGTATAAAATATTGGCATGTAAACACCACAGACACCGTGACACACTCTGTGCCCTGTTTTGTTGTTGAGGATGGCACACCATGATGTGACTCTTCATATAACCCTTTTTTTCTACGGCAGCATTAAAATTGTCTTTTTGCTATAATTTTGTGTTGCGTTCACAATTATGTCTGAGATGTGCTACGACTAACGAGCACATTAAAATTAAATTGTATGCGATCTGTTTATGACTGACTCGGTTGCTGTGTCTGCCAGGTGCTGGCAGTTGGAGGCTGCGCGTAAATCAGGGGAGTTTTAGTGAACTTTGGTGTTTATAAAGAAACTGAGGAGGTTTGCATAGCATTCCCCTCAGAAATAAAAATTGGAAAGAAGTCAGAGACGCGCACATGAGGCTAGAACCCCTGTGGGCAAGGAATGTCGTAATAAAGTCTCCACTGTCAGACCCTCAATCAAGTCACACGGGATACCTCTCCTGGGTGGCTCTGGTTTCCTTTCTGGATGCCCCATAGTGTACCTGGGTCTTTAGAAGATTCTGCACATGATGGCTCATTCTTGGCAACTTAAGATTTTCGAAAGGAGGACCCACGTGTTCAGACTTGGGGGTCATCTTTTCTTCCCAAATTAAAGCAACCAGAGATAACCAGGTGAGGAGGGATTGGGAGGAGACTGAACCCATCCCTGGCGGGTGTGGGGTCGGGGGTGGGGAGTAGGGTAGAGGAGTAGGAAGGAAGCATTTCTATGATAATCACAAGCTTTTATTGGCCCTGGCAAATCACTCCAACAAAATGCTGAGAACATCATGTAAAACTGTAAAATACCTTTATTGCTATATTCAAACCAGTCTTGCAGTTAGGCAGAATTGGAGCTCCTAACCTAGAATTATACAAATGAGAGATGTGATACACCCATGTAATACATAAAACACCTCAACTTGAAGGAAGAAAAGATACTCTTTTATTAAAAATTTAAATTAAGCCCTTTCAAAAATGTTCGGCAACACGCCTACGGGTTTTTCCCTCTCCCCACCCCTTTTTGTCAAGACAAGTCCAAATGTGCCATCTACTCCGTTTTCTCAGTAATCCATCTCTCTCTCTGTGATTTGGAAAGAACTCTGCTGGAGTTTAAAATGGGTATCTGGCAGATAGTGACACGGGGGCTGTACTCCAGCCTTGTGACTTGGGTACACAGGTAAGGCACAGCCTCAGAATTGTTGGCCTCTGGGTCCAAGGTCTGACCTGCTCTGCCTCAAGCATGGCCAGCCCAGGTCTCTTAAGGTCCTCTACCTGGAGGAAGCTGACAAACATGTATATTCTACCAGGATACCTGCTGCTGTCCTAGAACCTGGCTCAGGAGACAGAGACACCCCCCCCCCCCTTGCTGTGCCTTCTGCATCTTTGCATCCTGAAGCCCAGATTTCCACTCTTGAATTTTTCACAGGTTAAATATAGCATCGGTTTATTAGAATCCAAAGTCCTGCATCTAACAGATTAAACTGACAACACTCTCGTCATCACCAGGGCCCATGTGGCTTGAAGGGAGAGGGGATTTGTGTGAGTGATGGTGGAGCCCCCCTCTTCACAGTTGAGAAGGACCCAACACTCTGAGAAATCCTCCTTACCCTCCCCCAGGATTATTATCAGGGCTGTTCGATTTGGGGGGAGACATGGAGATGGATAGCCAAGGTGGGGAGTGAGTTACATACTCAGTTGTGCCTTGGACTCAGCCTGCTGGTACTAATGGAAACCCTAAATTAATTCTACCTCCAGGGAAGTATTAGTAAGAACAGCTATTGAATGCAAACCTTTTTGCAAAAAGAGAGTCTTTAGCATAAGGAGGTGGGCCACTTTCCCCTCAAACCACCAAACCCTTGCCTGGCAACAGGATAGGCAATATGCAAGAAGACTTTCAGATCATAGTCCGTTATGGCCCCAAATCAAGGAGGACCATGCAAAGGCCATACCAGGTCTACTACTGACCACACAGTCTATGGCTGATGTGAACAGAAAAAGGAGAGTAAATGGTGAGATTGGTGTCCAAGGAGGCCTGCAGTGGCTCTTGGAAGGACAGTGGATTCACAGAGGGAGGGGGCTTTAATCACAGGTGCACAGGTGACCCTGACCTCACCCGCCCAAGCTCAGCTCACTGGAGTCCTATGGTATATCTTCCAGCCATCACATTTACGCAGTATCTTAAAATAACATTTGTGATAAATGTGCAATTTAACTAATTTATGGTGCTATGATGTGCTCAGGGCTACATGCAAGATGAAAATCTTAAATGGAGCTTGAACAGCTCAATTCACAACAAGAAATCAATATGCCACATCTTAGCTATTCGCCGCAGTCAACATTTAGCAAAAATATCAAGGATGTATCTTTTAAATTTGAGGCAGCAAGAATTCTATAATTAAACAAAATCTTACACGAAAATTTGAGAGGGTTGATGGTGAGCACCTCGCCTCCCTGGTATCCCCATTCAATTTTCATTCTGCAAAAGAAATATATATATATATATATATATATATATATATATATATATATATATATATATGTTTGTGTGTGTGTGCATGTGTGTATATATATCACACACACACACACACACACACACACACACACACACACACAATGGTGCTTCTCCCCAGGGTGCCCTGAATTCAGAAGGAGGCTAGCCTGCAGGGAGGTTAGTTCAGAGCCTTTTCATCCCAGAGAGGATTCCTTCTCAGAGCCAGATTGCTGCAGGTTGTAGGCTTCACTGCCCTTAGCCTCTGCAGGTCGACCATGTGTGGCAAGATATATAGAAGTTAACAAGGCCTTTTAGCTGCCCAGCTCCACCTTGAGGGAACCTTTGTGAAGGCAGAAGACACAGGAGTGGAAGGAAAACAAGGCTACCCTCAGCAGACTGTTCCAGAAACTTCCCAGTTACCTAATACAAAATAATATAATAATAATACATGATTTTATTTTTTTTTTTTAGAATCCATCTGTATAATTCAGACACAGAAACACTATAATGGTGCCTTATTCTGTTGACAATTTAGAGCAGAAACAACAGTGTTATAGGAAACAATCATAAGAATAAAAACAGCGAACCCCAACCACCACACTCTTTAATAATAAATACTTTAAGTTTAAAATAATAGCCATTATCCTTTCAGCTAATGGAGAAATTACCATTTTCACTGCACTGAAGAGGTATTCTTCTGGTAATAGAAACACTAAGCTCCTTTCTCCCTAGGGATTCATTAGGAAGTACTTGGAATCTTTGGCCAAGGCAACCTGGAAGTACACAGTTCTTTGGACCATGTGCATCACTGGACACCTTGAGGCCTCCAGGAGAGCTGAGAAAACACCAAACAAAAAGACGCTCAGAATGCCACGCAGTCCCTGCCTTTGCCAGGCACTGCTGGTCTTATGCAAAACATGGAATGACTCGTTTTTTATTCACTGGGGGGCAGCCAGCCACTGCTCCATCCCTGTCTGGAAAATGCCAACCTTCCCATGTCCACCGTTGAGTCAGGGCCGAGCAGTGATTAAATGCTGATTTTATTTGCAAGGGGTTGCTAATCTCTCTATTGCCATGTTGAGTTCCCCAAGCTCACAGGGGAATCTTCTTGCCTTTTCCCATTTCATTTATTTTATCCCTATGAATTTGACAGGACACACACACACACACACACACACACACCCCAAAGACTCAGAGCAAGAAAACCCTGTATGAGCAGGCTCTGAGTTACAAAGGCTTCCATCCCAAAGTACTCTACATTTGGAGACCACGTTCTCCACCTTGCCAAGACAATGGATGTGCCAAATCATTGGTTAGCCGCCCGACAGTTCATGATGGTTGAGTTAGTCCCAGACAGCCCAAGGCTGACTCAGCCTAGTGACAGCACTGGATCTCAGGGGAGGCTTCAGTTAAATCCGCTCCCAGAGGCTAGGAATTTGGGGATACATGCCCCACCTCTATTCCAAGAATCCAAGTGCTTTCAAAATTAAAATCTAACAGCAGATCAGAGAACTACCTCTCTCCAACATTTGTATAATGCCATGAACTAATATATTAATAAATCACCCATGATGGCCAACAAGGTGACCCCTCTACAATGTAAGGTCCACACTTAGCTCAATGAAGTTAGGCCCCATTGTCATTTACCATCTAGGTTTCAATGTCACCAGACCGCAGATACTAGCTATATGGTGAGTATTCAAGTATAAATGAAATAAAATCACATGTGTGAGTTCTTACAGTGTACCAGCCATTTGGATATCACAGCTCTAGAATGAAGGGACCTTGCCATCTACCGTTATTGACAAGGTGTTCTTCAAAGCCAGTCCTCTTGCCTATTAGTGACAAAAGTGTGTTTCCAGTCCCTGAGTATTTCTAAGAATCTTTTGCCAATATGGATACGTGTCATATTCTCACATGCTAATATTACTGATCGAAGCCAAGGACACACACAATTTACCCTGAACATAAAAATTATAAACAGAAGTGCCAGGCATTGGTGTTTCCAGTCTTTGCCCATTCTCCCACCCCCCAACCCCAGTATATCAGCCTGCAAATTCCAAAGCCCAAGGATGTAATAGGATGACCATGGCCTTGCTCTGTCCTTACTTAGCTGGTGATGAATAAGGCTATATCAGAGCTGGAGACTCAGGCACGAGAGCCTTCTCCTGTCTGCAGATCTCACTAGGCTCTGGCATCCTTCCTTTGCAGCCCTGGGCAGCAGTAAAATGGCTAGTCGTCTCTCTTCAAAACTAAAATATGGCCGGGGATGCAGCTTAGTGGTGGAGCCTTTGCAAAGCAAGCACAACGTCCTGGGTTCCAGCCCCAGTAGCACACAAACAAACAAGAAAAAAAATATAAGTTAAAGGTGCACTTTTAAATTTGGGTGCCATGTTTTTTAAAAATTACTGCATTTCAACACTTTACTTCTATTTTCTGCCCCCATAGCAAGATCCCTGGGACACATTTATGGCCATCATAATTGTGAATTAGAGATCTTCCAGGCCAACTGAAATGAAATTATGAGACGCTGAAATCTGGTTTAATTGGAGCATTTATGGAGAAAAAGAAGTCCTAATGCCTGTGTCCTGTCTTTGTGACTGTTCCATTCACATCTCTACCTGTGTCCACAGCTGGTGCTGAAGGAGCTTGGGTCAAGAGAGCCAGAGAGGTACAGAGGGAGAATGAGATAGGTGTGTCAGGAAGGAGCCATTTCTTAGTGTAAAAAAAAAATGGAGGTACAGTCACTGGAGTTCCGCCTCAGTGACCATGAAACCGAGTCGGCAGAAGCTGAAGGACCGGGTTCCTGAAAGCCTCATCAGGGCTTGTCATCGCTCTAATGAATATCATTTAAATTGCTTTGTATATTGGTGGAGTTTGGATGTCGATTTAATTTGTGCATGTGTTTGAATTCTTCTGCTTGGCTAGGCTAACTGAGAAGCAGGCGTCTAATGAAAACTGAGCCGGTGACAGTGTGATGCGCTCCAACCCAGTCAAATGAGTTTGAAGGGCTGCCGTGACAGTCCTCAAAAAGAAGTAGATGAGGCTGCTGAAGGAGGAAGGAGGTTCTCTCCTGCAGGGCCCACAGAACTGGGCAGAGCTGATGCTAGTAATGGCTGAGATGGCCAGAGATGGCACAAGCTTGCAACATCTTGTCTCTGCTCAGACCTGGGTCTGTCCAACTGGACTCTTGTGGATTCTCTTCTCTTGTGATGAAGTGTCACATGGACTGAATTGCAGAGGGTAATGGCTAGACGTGAGAGCTCATCTTTCCAGGAGAGTCTATGGCGAGAGTTCCCGCTGAAGGCTTTCAATCATCTGTGCCCCTAAAAGCAAAGCCCTTCCCTACATTCCAATCTGTCTGGAACCTGAAATATTGTGACATCATGTCCTAAGCCTTTCCCCTACTCTTGCCTTTCCTCTTCCTTCCCGTCCTGTTGTACACTCAATTTGTTCCTGTGTATTCCCAGCTATCCTGGGATAAGAATCCAGGTTCCACATCCCATAGGGATCATTGGTTCTGGAGACCCAGTGAAAAACAGTGGGTCAGGCTCTGCTGAGTCCTGTAAGAAGGTCAGCTAGGCTTCTGTTGGCAAAAGCATTGGAAATATAATTCCTAAGCATAAATCCAACCTTCTAATCCCCACCTTTAAAGGATTTCTCTGTTGTTGTTGTTGTTGTTGTTGTTGTCGTTGTTGTTGTTGTTGTTGAGAGGATATTTCTATGTAGCCCAAGTTAGCCTTGAACTCATATGTACTCCAGGTTGGCCAGGAACTTCTGATCCTCCTCTTTAAGCCTCCAAGGTGCTGGGATGACAGGCATGTGTGGCTGAGCCTCTTTTATGGAAGAGACTTGATTTTGGCACCTCTGTTTCCATGAGAGAATAGGCATCATGGGGTATCTTTGGGTATCCTGGGGTTCTAGCTTCTTCACAGGCTCCCTAGTACCACGGGTTCTTCATTTTAGGAAGCAGCACATCCATGGACTGGCCCAAGCCCGAGGGATGGGGGCCTGTGAGACCGAGTAGGAGAGGGAGACCAACACAATACAATTTCCCTTCTCACATACACGTTGACCCCGCCTCTTCCTCTTTTCCTCATAGTCTTCTCAGATACTGCCAGTACTCACATAGTCAAGCTCTGCATAGGACTTAAAAAAAAGAAAAAAAAATGTTAACAAAAATACTCTGGAATCCTGGCTTTCTCTACTTGCTCAATCCTGTGTCATCACCACAAGACCTTGGTGCAGAAACAAAAGGAACTTTGGAAAGCTGGGAAAGAGGTGTGTTCATTCCCTAAGAGGAACGAGCTGGGTGTAGAGGACGTAGCATAGGTCACGTGTGGAAGGAATTCTGGGAAAGGCTCTGGGGTAAAATGGAGGAGCACAAACCTTCGAATTCCCTGAGAAGGAACTTCAGGATCCTGCAGTCCTGTAGGAGCTTTGTCACAGTGGTCTGTTTGGCAGTAGTTGTGGGTGACTCTAGAAGGAGACCCATGGTTTCATCCTGAGAGAGGTCTGAGGAACTTCTGTGAGCCCAAGACGTCGGGGACACTGTGAGGTCTACATCTCAGGATGATGAAGAGCCCTGCTGTCATACTGAGGGCATTCTCACCAAGGATTGTCACCCAGAACCAGATAGAAAATCAATTAAGATGGCCCTGGTCTCAAGTGAGCATGAAGTCAGCTAGAGAGTGGAGAGTAGGGACCAAGTCCTAAGCAAACAACTGTTGTGATATATTTAAAATCTCAATTAGGGGTTTCTACCCTGCCTTAGATCATTCAGTTCCCAGATAAAAGACAGGAAACCTTTATATTTATGATAAGCCTTTAAAATACTAGAGCCGGGCAGATAGCTACCCTCTAAGCTAGTTATCTAAGTCCCCGTCAATAACTCTAAGTTATAACTTACTGTATTCCATCTGGGTCACTTTTGTAACTCCCATCAGCCAGCCCTCATGGCCATGTTTTCATGACTCACTTACCCCATGGTGTCTTCTCTTTTTATCTCTTCTTGTCCCCTTGTGATGTTCCTCAGATCCCAAACCCAGGAACCGAAACCTCGCCTGCCTCTCTTCTGCCCAGCTATAGGCTGTTGACAACGTTAGTCAACCAGTAGTTTTAAATTAAGAAACAAGATCACAAAGCATCGCTTGGTATATGTGAGGATTCTTTCGTCCTTGAGGCAACCAGGATCTAGCATTATATTCAGCAATACTGTGTATTCAGCATTACAACAGACTGAACCTCAACAGTTCCCCATTTTTGTCTACATAAAAAGGCTTTCTCTCATAATAATAAGCAACATATAGTAGGAACAAACTGAGTAGGAAACAGAGATGATGAGGGTCAAGCCATGATTGGGAGCCCTTTGGGTGGGAAAGGCCCTGAGCTAAATTATGAAGGATGGGGAAGATCAGAGACTTTAGTCAGAAGGGACATCAGAGAGCTCACCGTCTCCTTGGTTGGAACAGTGTGCAGGCTGGCTCACTCAGTCTTCTGCCTGGCTGTGCTCAGAGATGGTGGAGCCCATGGTCACAGCCTGTCACATTACAAGGATCATTTTGTGGATTCTCTACAGGCTGTGACTGTGGTTCTTTTAGTGAAGGCTACTAGCTCTTTTATTCCGCCCTGGTATCACACACCTGATTTGTCTTGCTTTGTTTTGTAGGTGATCCACACTGATGTAGAACTCACAACCCTCCTGCCTCAGTTCCCAAGTGCTGGGATTACAGGCATATTCCAGTACTCTCAGACCACTAGGGTTTTGTTTTTTGATTGCTTTGTTTTGTTTTCTGGGATTTTAATGCCACGGAGTCCTTATCTTTTCAAAGCATACATTTGGGGTAAGTTTATCAGGAAATTATGTATATGATATAAATGTCCTACAAAAGGGGCATACGTTTAGGACTCCAACTGGAAGACCCAATCATTGTGAAGTAATTGGATCCTGAAGTCTCTGACATAATCAATGGTTTGATAGTGTGATAGCATGAAGGCAGGGGCTACTTGGGGAAGCAGGTCATTGTGTGTCCTTAGAAGCATCATCTTGTCTTGGCCTCTTCCTGACTCACTTGTTTGCACTTGGCCGCCATGAGATGAGCAGCCACACCCTCTGGAGCCACACGTGGTTCCTACTCTGTGCTCAACTTATTCTTGTGTTGAGGTGACAAAATATGAAACAGAAGGGATTTTCAATAGGAAAGATTTGTTTTTTTCTTTTCTTTTTTTTTTTTTTTTTTTTTTTTTGTTTTTTTGTTTTTTGTTTTTGTTTGTTTTTTGAGACAGGGTTTCTCTGTGTAGCCCTGGCTGTCCTGGAACTCACTCTGTAGACCATGCTGGCCTCAAACGCAGAAATCCACCTGCCTCTGCCTCCCAAGTGTTGGGATTAAAGGCGTGTGCCACCAGTGCCCAGCAGGAAAGATTTTTTTTCTTAGCTCACAGTTTTAGGTGCTCAGTCTGTCAGAGCATGGAAGGCAGAGCTGAGAGCCTCCATCTTGGGAATGGGAGCTCAAGGTGGCAGGTGTTCACATGGTGGGGGGCTAAGGAGAAAGAATGGTCAGAACACGGGGCTTGGCTTTAACCATTAAAGCCCATCCCTAGTGACCCAGGCCAGATCCCACTTCCTCAGGGTTCTACTGTCTGTCAAAATAATGTCTTACCAGGGGACAACCATATAAAACATGAACCTGGAGGGGGCATCTGAGATTCAAGCCATAACACATTGACATGGTGTTTATCCCAGAGCCAAATAATAGATCCAGCTAGTCTTGTAGGAAAACTGAACACATGAGCAAAATTAAACTTCCCACCTTTGAACCTGTTTGTCTTTTTTTTTTTTTTTTCTTTTTTTGGTTTTTCGAGACAGGGTTTCTCTGTATAGTCCTGGCTGTCCTGGAATTCACTCTGTAGACCAGGCTGGCCTCGAACTCAGAAATCCGCCTGCCTCTGCCTCCCAAGTGCTGGGATTAAAGGCGTGCGCCACCACCGCCCGGCGAACCTGTTTGTCTTAAGGCTTGGAAAGAATATAAGAGCCAGAGATTATGAATGATCACAAGGAAATGGGGTCTGCTGGACACAGCAGGTCAGTTACACATATGAATGCACACCAATTGTCACAGCATGTATAAGACCTGAGCAGGCTCAGGTCAGACAAAATCACCATCATGTAGAGTGGAGGTGAGCAAGTCCCAGCCCTAGCTGAGGACCTGTTAGCAGTTGAGAGCTCCTGAGAGAGGGAGTCAGTTTTGCCTCATAGGTTTTTATAGCAACAAAACACCAAGAAACACATATGCGGATCTGGCCATATTTTTCTTATGGCTATGGGGCCAGGGTTTGGACTTCCCGAATCATTCACAGGCCTTAGTGGTGGATATCAGGATATATTCACAAGTTCTCTGCTGCCTTCTAGAACTTGAGAGCCACCAACGCTGGGTCCTTTCCAGACTCAGGGGGCCTAGAGAGACTCAGCAAGATGCTGCGAGCCAACTCTGGGTCGTCAGCCAAAAAGGGATTTTGTTTCATACAACTGAAGTCCTGAAAGAAGAAAGGACTTCAGCTGGCCCCAACAACAACAACAACTTTTCACTACAACAACTTACAGATGTGACTAGGGATTGTTCTCATCCTGGCCTGTTTTTCTTCCCTGATTCTTCGTACACTTTCAATTTATTTTCTCTAGTTAATATTATTCTTCTTTGGCCACCAGCTTTGAAAGGAAAAGAACTTGGGGGCACAATGCAGAGGTTAGAGCACTAGATAAGACTCTTCTCAGCCAGGACTAGATCTGGTTCTCATCCTAGACCAACCATGCTGACTCTGTTCTCAACTTGGTTCCACCTGCTTCTAGACCCAATGCAGCAGGCTTCTGCCCAAGCTCAGGTTCACACACTGCAACATAGGATCAAGGACTGATACAAAGGGTCCCTTATCCAATGCATGGTCTCAGTTCTCCAGTCAGGGGATTGCTCATATCACTTAATATGTGTAAATCTGGTTAAATGTCCACAGTTTTCCAGGAGCCAGTAGGGAGAATTGTAATCAGACTGCTCAGTATAGACTCACCACAGACCCCCAAGAACAAGTCCTTCTAATGAACCAGCTCCAGTCTCCTCTATGGGCCAGACACACCCTAGAGTGGCTAATGCTGAGCTTACACACACACACACACACACACACACACTACACACCACACCTACCTATAATTGCATCTGAGTAAACATCATAAGGGCAGCATCCTAGGGGCATAGCTCCTGTCTTTTCTGTCACCACTCCCAAGACCCTGATAAGGCTAAAGATTTCATGCACCTGGAAAGAGGACCCCTCCACCTCTGTCTCTCTAACAACTGAACTGAGCAGAGACTTTTCATCTGGTGGGCTTGAAAATGTGGTCTGTGGACTGACCATGACCTGTGGCTGTGTTTAGTCAGAACCATACAGTTGAACAAAACAAGTTTAACTCCTTGTCAGACTTGGAGAACTGAGAGATTTCATACAACAGCCAGTTTCCTGGCATGTCTAGATGCCACCACCCTATGCAACAGGTGGTGGCTGGAATGGCACAGTAGTTGCCTACTTTAGACCAGACACCAGTTTTCTGGGTGGCTGTTGTGTCTTCTGTTCCCAGTTAATCTTGTAGGTTGGACTCTGCCAGAAATGGAATCTCGGAATTGGGTTGGAAAGAAGGAAGTCGGTGACCCAAAAGCACTGGTAAGTGGGGACAAAAGTGACAGGGAAGGAAGAGAAGCCAAGCCAACTTCCCTTGCAGTTGGAAGCAAGCCATGGGCATGGAGATATAGCTCAATGTAGCATGACCATGGGCTCCATCACCAGGACACACACACACACAATGACAAAAGTGAAGATGAGGAGAGATGAGAAAAGACAGAGGATGGTAAAGATGAGGCAAAGAGGAAGAGAAGGAGGAGGAAGAGGAAGAGGAGGAGCAAGAGGAAGTTCCAGGAGTGATAGAAGGTTGAGGCCAGCTTGGGCTACTCAGAGAGACCCTGTGTGGAGGATAGAGTGCCAGGATAGGCAATGGAACTCAGTACCCTGGAAATCTGCAGGATGATATGGGGGAATTCTCTAAGGGGTCCCCTTGTAGGGTGGTCATAGACGACTCTGCCAATTGCTGTCACTAGTTGAGCACTGCCTACCTAGTATAGGGGTGGGATAGGCTCCCACAACTGCCAGGACTTAGATAGAGAGCCTTTGACATGCACAGTAATTATGGCAGTGAAGGGGTACAAGGTGAGTACTGCCCACCACCTGGCATTAAGCTGCATGTGTTAGCTCTCCTTAGCTTGTGGCACCAACGAAGTGCCAGACAGCAACTTAAAGGAGGGAGGTATGTTCTGGTTCACAGTTCTAAGGGATATCATCTGCCACAGCACCGAAGCCTCACAGTTCTAAAGTATATCATCCGCCACGGTGGCAAAGGTGTGGCAGAGAAAAACTGAGCTAACTGGTGACACTGCACTTACAGTCAGGGAGCAGAGAGTAATAAATGCTATACTCAGTTGGCTTTCTCCTTTCTTGTACATCCCAGGACCCCTGGGATGAATTTATCCACATTTAGGGTGGGTCCTCCTATCTCCTACCTAGAGACTCCCTCAGGAACATCCCCGGGAGACTTGTTTCCAAGGTGATACTAATCTCCACAAAACTGAGAATCAAGATTAAGCTCCACAAAGCCCAAGCTTCAGTTTCACCCAGTGGTTGTGGCTGGATTTATTCAAGGTGTGTTCGTTGTTGTGATGGGAGAGGTCTCAGGGAGTTGTGACTCACCTAGGATGACACTCCCTGTCAGCGGCAGAGCTGAGCCTGGAGCTGCTGTCTCCCCCTCCTCAGGGTTTCTTCTAACCCTGTGCTGTTTGTTCCAAGGAAACTAAGGGCCTGCATGCCTCGCTCATCCATTTTATTTTATTTAGTTATTTAATTATTTACTTATTTATGTGTTTATTACCCATCTAGTTCCAGAGATAACTTAGGGCTTTTGTACAGCTCATTAATTGCCTCATTGCTGGCTAGAAACAGGGAGACTAGCTGAGAGGGGCGGGGAATACATTGACTGGGGGATCCATAAGAGCTGGGAGACATAGAAACCTGGCAGCTGGCTATAGATACCAACGCCTCCAGTCTCTTGGTCTCACAAAAGGATTCCATGTTAGAAATGGGTCCATGCAGGAAGTCCCTCCCACACTCAGCACGGTACTACACATTTTGCTCTGACCTGTGAAGGCTTTGTATATTTCCTAGTTTCTCATGGCTGCTGCTGCAGGTAGTGATGGGAATTAGGGTTTGAGGGTGGGAATGTCAAATGGATGGGCTTCTCTAGACCCTCCAATATTGTTAGCTTTCTTGTATGACCACCTCTCCTTTTTCCGCAAAACCCCTCCCCCATCATTTCCACATGTAAACAGGTACGGTCCTCCACAACGATAACTTGTAAACTTGCCCCAGAATCAGCATGGATTGTAACAGAATCAAGGCGGCTACAATCATCACAAGAATCCAGAGGTGAGTGTCCATCCTGGCCCAGCCGCGAGGGCATTGGAGGATGCAATGTTGAGGTATGCAGGTGCCAGAGTTCTAGATTCTTCTAGAACTTCACAGCACCTTCCAGTGTCACCCAGGCTGCCCAGTTATGCTCACTCAAGGCATTGTACCAGCTCTGTAATCAGTGTGCCCAGAGGAATGGACAAAGGAGGTCACAGGATATTAATTTAATTTGGATTCTTTTTTCTGGAAGCCCTGCCTGGCAGCCAGCTCTCCCAACACCCACATGTCCGCAGCCCAACTGCTCCGTCCATCAGGTCTTGTCCAAGTTAACTATTCATTTTATGTATTTAATTTGTGCCGAACATTTATTTGGCCTAAGTTTCCTTTTCGGGGGTTGGAATGTGCCTTCCACACGCAGGCAGAGATGATCTGCTTGAATTTCGTCAGAAGGAGTTTAGTTTACAAAGATAGTAACTGAGCTATTAAAACCAACAACCCCTTTTAAAGCAAACAGACCATTAAAATATAGGAACGGTTTATGGCATAAATAAAATTGAGGATATAGATTATTTAAAGATAAGATTTTTCAAGAAACAGGGATAAAAAAACACTTAAATAATTTCTCCACGGTAATTTTTTTTTTTTTACAAAGTGAACTTAAAAATGCAAATGTAAAATTAAAAAAAAAAAAAAAACCACGAGAGAGAAATACATTAAAAACCTATCTTACTAGGAGAGACATCCGAAAACGGCTTGGCTAGAATATTTGATAAGTACATGATTTCTAAGGGGTAAAAGTGGAGAGGGTGGCGGAAACTCTTTGAATTCATAAACGCCAGCATTTATTCAGCTCGTAAAGCTACATTGTGGAAAAAGCAGGGCTTCTAGATCATCCACCCAAGCTGACTGACAGATACAATAATTCCGTCCATTAGGCCAACCCATTGTCTTCTTTTCGGCACAGAAGTGCTGTACACGGAGGTAGGTTTCCACTTCTATGCATATTTTAAGGGTTATTTGGCAACACGAGTGAAGCTAAAAGTAGCCTCTTAATCTAATTAATTGACATTTCTGAATCTTGCTTTCACAACAACACATGGTTTCGTGTTCTGGGTTTTAGCACTTGTCAAGCTTTTTTGGAGAATGTTTTGGTCAGAATGACAAGATAATTTGTGACTGAGGCTCCAAGCTCGAGAAGTGTTTAAGGCTATAATGATTTATTATCATCACAGAATAACAAAATTTACAAAGTGTCTCATCAGAATTTTTGAAATAAGTTTGCCACCACAGGAGAAAGCGGGGAGCTGGGGGGTGGGCTGGGTCGGGAGACGAGGAGGGCCCAGAGTTCATATACAAAGGCAGCCTTGACGGATTGGCTGAAATCTCCTCTATTAAAATGTATCTCTGCGTGTTCCTTGGGAGGAGCCACAGTGCAGGCCATGAGGGCAAGACTGAAGGAGGAGAATGGAGGGAAGATCCAGCCTTCTCCCCCAACCCCCAGTCCTTTGTAAGCAGGAAATCCGAGTCCCCAGCTCCACTTAGAACATATATGTGGCCGCAGTCAATGATGAATTGCTACATTTTGGCAACGGTCAGAGCGAAAGTAGTCACACTATCTATAGAAACTTCGAGATGGAGAACACTTGGAGTGTGCTACTGAAAATGCAAGAGACACATTTCTGAGAGGATGGAATAATATCACTGAGTGACAGTAAATTAACATGCTGACATTTGCAGACTTCGAGAGCCTTGCCATAAAAAGAAGTAATACAACATGACTAATTTGGACTTCTTCTTTATTTCTTCCCTGGGAGAGACAGCCGTGGCCCTCCCAGGCCACCCGTGAGACAGCCTCTCAGTACTTCCTCCTCTCTCACAGGAAATGCAGGGGATTTTAACATCCCTCCTTGACTTTGAGTTCTAAAGACACTCCCTGCTGTGTCACACATGTGGAGTGATGGGTACAGAAAACACTCAGACCCCACTGAGTGACAGCTGGCAGGGGTACACTTTGCTGATATCTCTAAACTCGATGCCTGGGAAACACCAGGACTGGAAAGCAACAGGCACTACAGACCTTGCCAGGGTATCCATGGGGAGACTGAGGCAGAGAGGACGTGATGTAAGTTCCCAGGTTGCTTTTCTTTTCCTTGGGCTAAGAGTCCATCCTGAAAGGTCCTCCAGGGAAAAGTGGGCATCTTTTTATACCCTACCTGCCTCTGAAAGGAAGCCTGGGGCTTAGCACTCAGCAAGTATAGAAGAAAGATTGGTCAAAAAGATTAAACAAATGAATGGATTATCCCAACACTTCTACAAACAAGCTCTCTGCCTCAAAACAACAACAACAAAACAAAAAAAACAAAAAAACTTAGCAATGTTCTTCTTAATTCAGATGACTCTAGGCTTCCCTGAGAATAGGCCAGTCCTCAACTTTAGAAATTCTGTCCTATGGCTGTGCTTCTCAGGCGAGCACCACACTCCTCCCAGGAAAATCAACAAGGAGTGTGTATTCTAACCTATGCTGAATTCTGCACTGGCCTACAGAAGTATACATCTCTCCCTTCTGCTGGTTGTCATATTTATGGAGAAAAGCTATCTGGAAATGAATATATGTCATAAAAGCCACTACCCTGCGAGACTGCAGAATAACGTCTCTCTCCATGTGTGAGAGGGGAGATGGTCCCGTGAGGTCACAGTGCTGCCAAGGCTGAGCTTTGACATTTCTGGATACATCTAGTCTCGGGATCCTAAACCCACACCTGCTCACTGAAGAGGGGCAGCCACTGGGGAAACCTTTTATCTGACTGTCTGCACTTGCCCAGGGTATCCATGGCAAGATCGGAACAGATATAGAATGTAAGTGGGTCTGAAAGGTACCTAACTGGGGGAAGGGAGATGGTGGGTCCATCATTAAGCAAAATGCACGGTAGCTAGAACTGCCAGACACTGAGCTCTGCCCATGATAAGACACAGATGTTTGCAGGGGACACATGAGCTCTTTGGCCTGGCAGTTGGTTGGGAGCAGGGCAGGAGTGTATGCTGTATCTTACATGGCAGAACTCTGTTTGCTTGTTATTAAGGAGATAAAGTCTTACCATGTAACTTGGTATTTGAAATCTTCCTGCCCCTTGAGTGTCAGGATTGCAGGTAGGTATGTGTCACTGTCACATCTGTCCTGTTGGAAGCGACACTGAAGATCAGGAACATAGTGAGAGGCCTTCCCCATCTCTGGTCTGGCTTGGCTCATATGCATCCCAGTGAGGATATTTCAACTTGAGTGGGACCTGGGATTCTGGGATTCCTTCTTGAAACTTTGTAAGATCCTCATGTGTAGTGATGTCAGTTCACAAGAAGGATTACCAAGGAGCCACTGTCTTCTACTGAAGACCAGCCTCTCACTTGTTCTGAACACAGACAGCCACTGTCCGTGTTTGCTGAACTGCACGATGTAGATTTCCAGAAAATACCACCCTCCTATTCTTTCCTAGTCTGTTCAAGGGTCAAGTGTTCTCAGTCACATGAGGAATAGCTGAGCCTCAGAAGGTAACCTCAGGACCACCTTGCCTTGCTATGGACCGAGGGATGGGAACCCCAGCCCACGTGTCTTGCAGATGCACGGCTCAGCCATTTGTCACACGCTCTTTACCCAGTCCCTGCCTGGATGGTCTGAGGATTTGCGAGCCCTGGGCAGTGTTGTGGGCAGACATTGTTACGAGGTAACATAAGTTGAAAGTAACCTTTCAGCAGAACAGTTTGAGTTAAAATAAAGGGATTGAAAAAAAGAGTACAGTGACCAAAAAAATCTATAAAAATGCAATTGCGCTAATATAATTTTATCACTTATTTAAAAATTTAGTCGACCCAAAAGACTACCAAGTGTGAAATTAAGGAACAGCTCCTCTACTTTTATGGAAATCACTCTTCCTCAGTTGTCTAATGGCCTGATTTTGTCAGATCATTTATTTCCATGGTTTTAAAATGAGCTTGACAGACAGAATTTTATAACACCACTTTACTGCAAATAAGAACATCATTTTCGCTTATTAAAACTGAAGCTTAGAGAAAGCATTAAAATTAACAGTTCACTCTGCTTTAACCTTTTGAATACTGCCGTGACTTTACACCATAGACTATGTGTAAGGAAGGATGGCAGGGTATGTGTAAGATGGAGGAGGTGGGACTGGAGACGCATCCCAGACCTACTGGGAGTTGAGGAGGCTGCTTGCCCAGCTGGGAATGGCTGTGATGGTGCCTTGTGGGTTCCTCCAGCTGAACCAATGAGCTCCAGCCTCAGAAAGCCAGTGCTAGGACCCAGGGGAAGCAAACAAAAGGCGCTCCATATAAGCTGTGGCCAATGACCTGTTCCCTAGAGACAGACTTGACTGACAGCTGAGCTCTGAGAATTGTATAGATAGCATTGCTTCCTTCTGGATATTTGCTGTGTTTTTCGGGGTAGAAACTGTTCCAGACACTTAGGATAAAATAGGAAATGAAAGTCCGTGTGAAACTGCATGCATGGAATCCCAGGCCCCTAGGAGGCCAAGGTAGGAGGATTTGGATTTTAAATCCACTCTGACCTAAATAGTGAGTTCCAGACCAGCATGGACTACATGTTTTGTCTCAAAGCAACCACAACAATAGAAACCCCAAGAGTGGGCAGCAAGTGAAACTAAGTCCCTGTTCTTAGGGTGTTCTGCCTGTCATTTGGGGAGATAGCTCATTAGTCTCAGAGCAGACAGGCATAGTCTCCTGTCTAGTGGATAACTTAAGAGTTGGGAAAAAGACAAAGCCAGCCAGTGGCAGACAGCTCACAGGATCTGCTTGCTGGACTGAAGGGCTGTTTCTCATGCTGGGGAATTCGGGTGGGGTTTGTAAGGTGGTCTGTTCTAGGCATTGTGTGTTAGGGCATCCAAAAGTCCCTCTCTGTGCCTCTTGGATAAAGACCATGTGAGGGTGTATATTGGACAGAACAATTGCATATCTTTGCTTGGGGATTCATCCTAAGCCTCAGAAAACTTCTCTGTCCTCATGACAGGCCTGAAACATCAGGATGCTAACACCCACAGAACAATTTTTACCCAGTGACTGACTGGAACTAGTGTGTCAGAGCCTAGCCCTGCCCTCTTGGGTGGGATGCAGCTGAGCTGTGTGTTGCCCAGGGTCCTGTCATAGAAACAAGTCTCAGCTGACCATTTTATTAACTGACCAATTGACACCCTGTATTTATCTACCCAGCACTTTCCCATGGATAACTGGGGCTTTTCCCAGGGAGGAAGGATGGTACATGAAATAAAAATGCTGTTTTCAAGCTGGAGGAGGAGTGGCAAAGCCAAGGCTGGTTTATTGGGTTATCTAGAGAGGAGGAAGTTTCCACAGGATTCTGTGCAGTCAGGCCCAGACACAGGTTCTGGAAAGGTTAACCTGGCCAGCCCATCCAGGATACACCAAATTATTTTCTCTTTCTTTGGTGCCTGAGCCTGGGTCACTCTGCAGAAGAAAGGCGGCGGGGGGGGGGGGGGGGGGAGTGAGGGGCAAAAGCTGCAGGGTGAATACATTGGGGACATTATTTGGGTCAGGGGCTAAGGATGGGGGCACAAAATAAACGGGTCAGCCAATCAAAAGAAGCATAATCAAACTGATGTCGTTGTGTGTGAGAGTGTTCCAAATGCCTGGAGAGTCCGATCACTTGTGCCTATGAATCATGCACTTTGGAGAAAGAAAGCTCACCCCTGTGGGTCAGACTAGTCTCAAGCCTGCACAGGAACAAGCACTGGGTATGTTCCCTGAATCCAGAGGCTGCTGTGTTTAGACAGAATTATGAAGTTGGTCTTACTCCCAGCCAGGTCACTCATGTGGGGAAGGTAATTATGCTTGAGGGTTGGTGGATCTCAAATCAGAACGGTCCCACAAAAGAGGCTGGTGTAACATTTGGGGCTGAGGGGAATGCCTGAAAGATGAACTGACTGGAGTAGGGGTGAGTGACAAGCAGGAGCCACCAATCTGAGCTCTCTGACCCAGGGTTTTGCCGATGGAGACCATTTTCACAAATTGTGAGCCAAGCATTTGAGATCAAATCATTGACTTGTGGAATTCCGGTAAGTGGAGGCTGTGAATTGCTCAGTTAATAAAGCGATCAGTCGGGGCTCGATTCCATGGCAGAACCCTGGGAAACACACAGCTCGGCTACATTCCACCCAAGAGGCCAGGGCTGGGCTCTGACATGCCAGTACCCATCAGCCATTGGGGGAAAGCCGTTTTGTGGGTGTCAGTACAGATCTACACCTCAGTTCTCCGTGGCCCTACCTGTTCCTCCTTTGAAACCACTGAGCAGCCTCTTGGAGCACTTGACGCCAAAGGCCACAGCCTCAGCATACATTTACTGACTACCTGTACATACAGCGCTCGCTCATCGCATGACCAATGGCCTCAGGACTTCTCTGAGGGCAGACAGGAAGGGAAGAGATTGTTTCTGTACGAGGCACAAAATAGACAATCAAGAAATGATGAATGAAGGCGATGAAGGAACATATAGTTAAAAAAAAAAAAAAAAAAACTGAATGAACACGCTGGGTGCCTGTTAGCATCAGAGTATCTCCGCCTGGCATGCCCTGGGGATACCCTCAGGCACCATCAGTCACTGCCGAGGCCCCCTGGGCAAACATCTGTCACTGCTTTGTGCTGCAATCTGCTCACAGGTGGGTCTCTTCTCTAGTCTGGGAGCACCTGGGGGCTGGATCTTTTCTCCCTGCCACCTGCTAAGGATCTCCAGCGGTGTTGATAGGCCAGGAGGCAAGCAGGTGAATGGAAGACATATGGGGCAGCAGTAGAGGTTTAAAAGGGACTCCTCACCAAGAAGGCAAAATTTGAAAACAAGGTCCCCGTGAGGGTCTGTCTAGTGGAGCCAGATAGTTTTTGCTCTTTGAGCTTCTTTCCACAAAAGTCCTGGGAGGTAGGACCCCTTAAAGGAACAGTGGACCCCTAGGGAGACTGGACAGCAAGGCTATCGCTGCAGCCTAAGAGTGACCACACATCCAGGTCTAGGTGCTCCTAAATTTGGAATCATGACTCTATTGTCCTACTAAAAGCTCTGTACCCAGGCTTCTACCATGCCATGGCTGGATTTTTTGGCCCCAGGCAGAATCTTCTCCAGCCCCATAGGCGTATATCTGGTTTTTCTTTTTCTTGAAGCTGAGAACAGAGGAGGGGCTATCTTCTCTCCATGCCCTATCTGATAGCCCTTGGCTGAGGCTTAGCGCAAGGTAGGCACTGTATGAACAGGGATTATCCACTATATTTGACTCTTTATTGCTTTGAAAAAGTACTCAGGAAACAATCTAAAAGAAGGAGATTTATCTTGGGTTACAGTTGCAGACACCTCAGGGCAATTCCACTTGAGTCTGGTGTGGATCTGAGGTGAGGCACTGGGAGTGTTTGCCAAGAGACTTCTCACTTCATGGTGAGCAGAAAAGAGAGAAATAAAACGAAGGTTGGGGCAGTAAAAATGGGGAGTAGACAGAAAAATAAAGGACAGGGAGGAGGGAGAAGGAGGAGGGAGAGGGAGGAGGAAGACAAAGAAGAGGAAGAGAGAGGAAGAAGGGGAGGATAAGGAGGTGGAAGAGGAGGATGAAGAAGAAGAGGAGGAGGAAAAAGGAGAAGGAGAAGGAGGAGGAGGAGGAGGAGGAGGAGGAGGAGGAGGAGGAGGAGGGGAAGGGGAAGGGGAAGGGGAAGGGGAAGGGGAAGGGGAAGGGGAAGGGGAAGGGGAAGGGGAAGGGGAAGGGGAAGGGGAAGGGGAAGGGGAAGGGGAAGGGGAAGGGGAAGAAGGGGAAGGGGAAGGGGAAGGGGAAGGGGAAGGAAGGGGAAGGGGAAGAAGGGGAAGGGGAAGGAAGGGGAAGAAGGGGAAGGGGAAGGAAGGGGAAGGGGAAGAAGGGGAAGGGGAAGGAAGGGGAAGAAGGGGAAGGGGAAGGAAGGGGAAGAAGGGGAAGGGGAAGGAAGAAGAAGAAGAAGAAGAAGAAGAAGAAGAAGAAGAAGAAGAAGAAGAAGAAGAAGAAGAAGGAAGAAAGAAGAAGAAAAGGAGGAGGAAGAGGAGGAGAAGGGGAGAAGGAGAAGGAGAAGGAGAAGGAGAAGGAGAAGGAGAAGGAGAAGGAGAAGAAGAAGAAGAAGAAGAAGAAGAAGAAGAAGAAGAAGAAGAAGAAGAAGAAGAAGAAGAAGAAGAAGAGAAGAAGAAGAAGAAGAAGAAGAAGAAGAAGAAGAAGAAGAAGAAGAAGAAGAAGAAGAAGAAGAGGAGGAGGAGGAGGAGGAGGAGGAGGAGGAGGAGGAGGAGGAGGAGGAGGAGGAGGAGGAGGAGGAGAAGGAGAAGGAGAAGGAGAAGGAGAAGGAGAAGGAGAAGGAGAAGGAGAAGGAGAAGGAGAAGAAGAAGAAGAAGAAGAAGAAGAAGAAGAAGAAGAAGAAGAAGAAGAAGAAGAAGAAGAAGAGCCAATGTAACTGTCACTATTGTTAGGAACAAGGTATACCCCACAGAGAAAGGCAACAGTGACCCATTCCTTCTTGTCAGGCCCCACCATCCACAGTTTGCCCCACTTTCCAATAATGCATTAAATTATAAATCTACTAACAGACTAGTCCATCTATACAGACAGCACCATCCTTTCAAGCCTCACCTCTGATCAATGTACTAGAACAAAGCCTTTAACATATAAGTAGGGGCCCTGGAAAAGATTCTTTATATCTAAACCATGACACCTGGTTCTCATGCTAGCAGGCTAGGTCTTTGGATGCTGTGTGATGCTCCCAGACTCATGCTACTGTTTGATCATGAAACATCTCCCCAGTCTCATGGGTTGAACACTTGGTACCCAGCTTAGAGGTTCTGGAGACCTACTGTAGATCCCTGCAGATGGCCTCTGCTTCTTGTCTGCTAAGATGTCAGCAATAGCCTTTGATAGCTACTCTCACTGCTGTGATATTCTCCTGAAATACACGAAGCCAAGAAGACCACAGATTGAGCTCTCAGGAGGACTACACGTCGAATAAGCAATTCTCCCAGTAAGGCATTTTGATGATACTGACCCATCAACTGGCCAGTGCTGAGAGGAGTAGAGGAGAATACAGACTACCCAAGTGAGCTCCTCTGCTGTCACTGTGTCAGAAGTCAGAAGCTGACTGCTTCCATACCGGAGATTTCCTGGAGTAGCTTTGGCATCCATGGAACCTCACACCAGGAGGCATATTATCATGCTGACAGGTAGAAGTTAACATTTGGTTGGAAAGATAGTGCAAGCCATGTTAGCTTGGTACCCTAACTTTGCCTAAAGGAAGTAGTACTGGTCTGGGTAGTAGGGACAGGGATCTTGAAATAGAGCTGAAGAGGATTATTGAAAGAGAATGTGCCTTGGACCCCAGTGGCCATTAAGAATCCCTGTCTGCAATATGGCGTTTGCTGTAAGGGGCCTAGAGTTACTGGGCTACTCAAGGCTGCCTCCTACTCTTAGAAGTAGCTGAGATTTCCAAGAAATCTTCCCATGTCCTTCCACTGGGGTTGCTCACAGAGCCAGTGTCCAATCACCACACATGTGAACTCTCTGCATTTGCTGTTATCTGCTGCCAAGGGTAGAAAGCTCTGGAACGTTTGGCTGCAACTTCCTAGTGATACTGAGCCGTTGAAGCCTTCTGTCCTCGTAGTTTCTCCACGAGTCCAAGAAAAGATGGGATGAAAAACCGGTTCCCGTCTCCTTATGGTTAGGTTTTTAAAAATTATTTATTTCACATATATGAGTAGTTTGCTGGCGTGTATGTCTGTGCACCATGTGTGCAGTACCCACAGAGTCCAGAAGAGACATTTGGGTCCCCTGGAACTGGAGTTAAAGTCAGGTGTTAGCTGCCATGTGGCTGCTGGGAACTGAACTAAAGTCCTCTGCAAGAACAGCAAGTGTTTTTGACTTCTGGGCCATCTCTTCAGCACCATAATGCTTAATCAAGATTACCGACTTGACTGAATTGACAGGCATGGAGCAGATCCAGAGGATTTCTGGAGACAGTTTGATTGTGAGGGTCTAGGCTAATCAATGGTTTAGTCCATCCATGCATTCATAATCTGGTGCCATTAGGGGAGGTGCTGGAGACATTTAGGGGTGGACCCAGAGAAAGGAAGTGGGGCATTGGAGTTTTCTTGTATGCTGTGTTTAGCCATGTGCTCTCTCTGCTTCCTGGATGCCACAAAGTGAGCAGGTTCTGCCACACGCTTCTGATGTCACAATGCTCTGCCTTGCCCCAGACCAAAGGCGGTGAAACCATATGCCTGAGTAAATCTTTGTCTTGCTTTTTGCATGCGCTTCTCACCTGCATGAGAAATCTAATTCCTTTTCATGGAGCCTCTGGGAGGAATCTCCTCTTCGTCAGGAAGAAGCATCAGCAGTGTTCATTGGCTCTCACTGAAAGTGACTTCTCAGTGGAACTTCCTGGGCATAAACGGAACACACAATTTCCCAGCAGCCTCTCTGTTCCTCTGGCTCTGATAAGCTTCCTGTCCCCACTCCCATGCTGTTCTCTGAGACTTTGGTATAGATGTGGTGTTGCGGATGTATCTGTTGGATCTGGGCATGGCACGGTCAATTCTCCATAGTTCAACAACGTGGCTGCCTGAACAAGATCTGAACAATGGCAGCATCAGTTAACCTGCCAATGTGGATGGGGGAAATCCCATGGGGACCCATCCCTAAATAAAGAGCTACTAAAGACAACTAATGACTACTGAGAGAGGAAAAGGTAGTCTTCCCCAGGGATGAATCTCCTTATTAGTTATCTAATACAACGTGGTAGTAGTCAGCCCTAAGAACATATACTATATGAGCAACAGGCTGTGTGTGTGTGTGTGTGTGTAGAACAATAAAGAAAAAAAGCCATGAATATGAGAAAGCTTGAGGGGTCCTGGGGAACATGGGAATGATTGGAGTGAGTAGAGGAAGAAGGAAATAATGTACATACAGGGCATGAGCATGAAATTAAAAAATAATAATATAACCTGGTAAAACTGCAAAAACCAAAAAAGATGGTTTCACACTCTACTCCTGTAGACTCACCTGCCCAGTCTCCACTGTCTCAGATGAGGAAGCCCACTGACAGCTGCTGTCTTTTATAGTCCAGAGGCCCTCTTCGAGCCTTGACTCTCAGGGGGCTCCTTCCTCATGGTTTCCCAGTGGCTGCTCCATCCACACCAAGGCATCCTGAGCAATGACTGGGGTAGGCTTGTGGATCTACTTGGAGCAATCTGCTTTCTTCCTTAGAAATGCCTTTCCTACAGCAACCCAGAGCCCAGATAACTGGCTTGGCTCAGGTTGATCACACGGCCTCATAAGACAACAACTTCACATCTCTAAAATGCAGGAAAGCAGAGGCCCTAGCTGCCCAGCCTGAAAATCACCAGTCTCCCAACAATCAGATCTGCTTACAGAGGCAGGACCTTAGACATGCATCCACTGCGGAAAAACAAAAGCCACAAAAGTGGGAAAGCTAATGCCAGGCTCCAGTCTTGGAGCTAGCGGGTAGGGTGTGTTGTATTTCAGCCCAGGGGATTGGTACATTGGGCTCTCCCTTCAGCCCGGCCCACCAGGGGCTAGGTTCCCAGCATATCACTGTTACACTGCACCTGTGTGGCATAGCTTTGTGATGATTCACCGGGCGCCTCTGTCGCCCCCTCCCTGTGCTTAGGACCCAATACAGGACATGTGACTGCCTCTGGTTACTGGCCTTGGAACTCAGAGGGCATGCCCTTGAAGCCTCCTGCTTTGTTCTTATGCAAGCAGATGTCCCAGGGACACCAAGGGCAGGTAGGATTTATCAATGGGGTCTCCTAAACATGGCTAGGCAGCAGGGTACTCATTCTCCCATTCAAACTTTTCAGATGCCCAAGGCCTGCCTGTAACGTCTCCCAACCACCCTCATGAGGCTTTCCAGGGAGCCTTTCTAAGCAGGGGAAGAGGCAAATGCGGTGTGCAGGCAAGGCCAAAGGCTCAGTCTCTAACAGAGCCTCAAGAGTGTCAGGGTCCCGCAGCAGGATGTAAGTCAGCTGCCTTGCAAGTCAGATCTTTCCTGACCCCTTACCTGTGTGTTGTGACGCAGAAGCAGAATGTCATCCATGCTTACAAGTGCATGCAGATGTTGAGGGCCTGATAACAGGTCATTTTGCAGGTATTGCTGGTGACTGGCTTTTCATAGGTCCCCACCTTCCCTGTCATCCAGTCACTTGATCACAGCTTAGGTGCAGTTGTGACCATTTAAGCCATTGCTCTATAGAGGATTCTGTTGTCGTTTCTTTCTCTTTTCCCTCTCGTCTCCCTTTCATTCTTCATTTTCCTCATCTATATTATCTTTATATTTTAGCGTTGTGCATTGAACCCAGGCTCTACCACTGAGCTACAGGCTAGCCCACCCTCTCTGCTATCGGCAAAAACACCATTAGAAATATCTCTGAGCAAGTTAGGTCTCTGCACTTGTGGATCACCCTCTAGGGGCTTCATGATGACAGCTCAAGCAAGGGGATGGACATTTTAAATTTTGGTAGCTTCCTCACCCTCCACAACAGGCCTATTTTACAAGTTAGCTTTTACGTTCTAACCCCGTGTGTTACTAGCATGATAGAGGTGATCAACTAGTGATGCTTAAAGTGTCCCTACCTGTCCCTGTCCCTGGTGAACACTTTGTCTAGGACTCTACAGGGGGACATCTCATTCTGTATGCAAATTGTATCTGGAGACTGTTTCGATCAAAAGCAACTGTTTGAAGTGAGCTGACTATCAGGATTCATATATAACACTTTTACCTAAGCCTACATAACAGACACAGAGGGAGTAGCAGGGAGGAAAAAGCCATGTGAAGACAGACACTGAAGCAAGGCCATGTAGCCTGAGAAAAGGCAGGGAACGGACTCATCCCTGGAGCCTGTGGGAGGATGACCCAGCTTCTAGAAACTGATGCCATAAAAGACTGTTGTTTGAAGCCACTAAGTTTGCTGCGGTAGCCACAAGAAACTCATAAAGACAACGAGGCTCAGGGAGGTAATGGCTTCTTTATATTCCACGAAGACATGTGTATGTGCTGTGTGTAAGTGCATATGCATATGTGTGGTCGTGTGTGCACAGGTATGTGGAAACCAGAGATTGGCTATGAGTGTCTTCCTTGGTCACTTTCCAGGCTGGCCTGGAACACACCATGTAACCTAGGCTGGGTTCTAACTCTCATCCTCCTGCCTCAGCTTTCCAAGGTCTAGATTGCATGCCTGACCTGTGCCTGACTTATTCTTGTTTTGTGGGTAACGGAGCTGATATAAAGAGGACACTTTGTGGAGACCACAGAGTCAGGAAGGAGGTTAGAAAGCACCTGACCACATACCATTTGGCCCTGGGTGAAGTGCACATTCCTAACCACTCTCTGGGCTTTGGTGAGGTATAAATAAAATACTGTGCCCCCTTCCCCTCTGTCACAATCCAGTAGAGATCAATATCACTGACCCTAAGGACTCTGAGTGACCCACCTCATGGGTGTGTCCCTTACCCTAAGGTCTGCTCCTACAGGAACAATTTCACACACACACACACACACACACACACACACACACACACACACACACGAACATATGCATGTGCACACACACTGGCTAGGCTTGCACACACACACACACACAAGTGCACACACACACTCACACATGTGCATTCATTCATCTTGCTGTACTTAATGTATCCAGCATTGGACTGGATAGTTCCATGTCAAATTGACACCAGCTACAGTCAAATGAGAAATGCTTCCATCAGATTGGCCCAGCAAGCAAATGTGGGGAATTTTCTGGGTTGATGATCACCGTGAGTGGCGCTGCCCCTGGGCAGGTGATCCTTGGTGTTTTGAGAAAGCAGACAGAGCAAGCCAGGAGAAACAAGCCAGTAAGCAGCACCCCTCCACGGCCTCTGCATCAGCTCCTGCCCTGTATGCCTTTGATGATGGACTGTGATATGAAAGTGTAAGTTGCTTTTGGCTGTGGTATTTTATCATAGTAATAGAAACCCTAACTAAGACACTTCCCTGGGCTCCATCTTTTTTCCCCAACTAATCTACCTATTTGGCTCAGGGCATACTGGGGTGATGATTTATGTCTGTGAGGGTGGCCCCGAGATGAGGATCACATGAGCCACACATTGCCCTGGCTTGGGAACATTTCAGTAATGGAGGATACTAAATGGCAGATACTAAAATGCCCAAATGAACGTATTAACACTCTGGGTAGGTGTGACCCCTAGGCCTGCAGGATCCTGGCCTAATGGAGGCTCAAGGAAGGCTCTGTAAGCATGGAGCACAGGCACAGTGTCTGAGCCAGAGTTCTTATTTCTGTAAGGCTTCCAGTTCCTCCCTAGCTCTACTTCTCCATATCTTTCCAGAACCTTCCACCACGCTTGGCAGGAAAGAAGGTCCTGCCTACAACTTAACTGTGGCATTAAGTCAGACTCTGAGCCTGGGATTAGTGCACACAGGTATGTACTGTGCAGGAGGAAGCATCTCCACACTGCACCAGCCTTCCTGGGAGGGCCAGTCTGCAGGTGACAATGACAAATTCTTATTGCACACTTACTGTGTGCCAGGCTCCCTGCTAAGCCTTCCCTCTATAGTACCCATCTCCATAAAGACCATGATCATTGTCCCCATTTCACAGATGAGATGACCCTGCCAGCTAGACTCTGCAAATGCACTAACATCCAGGGTGTTGAATCCTGATCTGGGGGCAGATCAGGATTCAATAGTCTGTCTTCCCCCCTTTTTTTTTTTTTTTTTTACAAAAACTGCTTAGTAGATCCCACTTAGAAGAGTAGATATTTCATATCTTTTGCCTATTCCAATGTGCACTGCTAAACATTCATTATTTAACTGTGTGTTGGGTGCAGTAATTCTTCAAGTTCGGGCATGCCAGCTGTAATTTTCATCCCACGCGAGGAGCTGGGATGCATTCGCTACCTACATGGAGAGAGCTGACAGTAGGACAGAATATAATTGTTCCAAAAAGCCACACTTGATAGTTAATGAACGAGCAGGTGAGGATTAGAGATGGGAAGCTCTGCCGACATCCGTGAGACGTAAACCAACAATTAGAAGGAAACTGTCTTCTGTTGGCTGTCAGGAAAAATTTTTGCAATGCCAAAGGGAGAAGATGATTCAGACTCAAGGGGGGTATGCTGTCTGCCGAAGGAGTAAGGGAAACCCACACTTGGGGTGTGTTTGAAGATCTGTTTTGAAGAAGACTTAGAAGAACTTTCTCTGGTACCTTTATAAGGTTTCAGAAAGTTAGAACTGCCAGTCACTGTATTCTCTCAACAAGTGTATCCTGGGCAGGTTATGTTCCTGATGCCTGCAGCCTGGGACTGTGTGGACTCAGTAGCAACTTGAATGCCCAAGGGGTCAGGGCTTTGGGGTGGATGCTGGTCGGGGGGCTCTTCCCTTAGAAGTGAATGTCGATATGAATATTAAGCAGCATCATAGTTTGTGACCTCAGAGTGTCTTAGGGGGGATACAGAACAATCATCTGCTCACTCTCCGTGGGACATAGGTAGATGGTGCCCACTTCACTTCCGTCAGGAGGACACTGTGGCTCTGGAACTCCAAGGCCAGCAAGTCTCAGTGCAGGTGCGCTGGGGACTCTGACAATCTTCCCGATAAAAGAAGAAAGACTCAAAAGGCCCAGAGAATTGAGCCATAATTTTATTTTATGTATTATATATTTTTATATATTATATATTTATGTATTATATATTTTATGTATTATATACATTAAAGTATATATACCTTGCAGAATGTTTATGTACATAAACATATATGCATATATACATGCATGTACATTTAAACAACACATATACAAATGTACATATATGCCTATTGTAGAACATGCATGTTTGTGAAGTTTGGAAACTACCATCCTTTATTGTAGGTTGTCACGTGTCTGACCACTACACATGAGGGACCTCTCTGGAGCCCGTTCTTTGGTGCCAAATGACATTAGCAGCCTGTGATTGTCTTAGTTTCACTTATCAGGTTTTCTAAGGCATTTCCAAGGGTCACAGAGAGGTCAGTGAATGTCAGGTTGTATATGGGGAATTTGTCTCACCTCTCTAGACAAAACATCACCCAATGCCCTGGTTAGATTTCTTTTTTATCAACTTAATACAATTAGCATCAAATGGGAAGAGGAACCCTAAATGAGAAAATGTCTCATTCACTTGCACCTGTGGGTATGTCTGTGAAGAATTTTCTTGATTAATGTTTGTTGTGGGAGGTCTAGCCTACTGTGGGTGGTGCCATCCATGGGCATACGGTCTTCAGTGTATCCGAAGGCAGGATGAGAAAGCCACGGAGAGCAAGACAGCAAGCAATGCTTCCAGATTCCTGACTTGAGTTCCTGCCCTGACTTCTCTTCATGGTGAAGTGTAAAATGTACACTGAAATAAGCCCTTTCTTTCCCAAGTTGCCTGTGGTCACAGGGTTTATCACAACACTAGAAAGCAAACTATGACATCAGATATCCCCACATCCTTGGGCTAGGAGCCCAATGTTTTTCTCAATACAAAAATGACAGCTTTATCTCCTGTAAAAATCATTCTAATGTCGAAAAATGACCAATCCGTTGGCTGCTGACCTTTGTGTTGCTTGATTTCTTCGGTAGTTCGAGACCTCATCTTTCGGTCATAGTGGAGCTGACTTGTGTACAGTGAGCAGAGACTGGTCAGTACTCAGCTTCACTGAACGCTCCCCAAGGGCCTGCCTCAGTGGTGGCCACCCATCACATACTCCAACATTCCAACACCATGCTAACCCGTGATCCAGGAATGGCCTCCTACTTTGGAAACTGAGGCTTTGGGCAATCTTTCTACCACTTTATCCTTGGCCAGACTTTGGACTAGATTCTTGAATGTTGCTTATTCCGGTTCTTAGCTGCATCTGGCCAGCTCGACTCCTCTGTCTGCAAAACCCTCTTCTGTATTTCCCTTTGCTGTAAAATTACTTATTTCTGTTCAGTTGGTGATTTCAGCTTCATGGAAAAAGGCAAGAAGTCTCACATTCTCATATCCAGAATCTCCAAGTCTTAATACTCAACCAGCTGGATATTCCTATTCTCTCTCTCTCTCTCTCTCTCTCTCTCTCTCTCTCTCTCTCTCTCTCTGCTCTTCCTCCAATCTCTCATATCCTAACTCTCTCCTAACTCATGTCTCTAAGTCAGTCTTTTTGTTTGTTTGTTTGTTTGTTTGTTTGTTTTTTCAAGACAGGGTTTCTCTGTGTATCTCTGGCTGTCCTGGAACTTACTCTGTAGACCAGGCTGGCCTCAAACTCAGAAATCCACCTGCCTCTGCCTCCCAAGTGCTGGGATTAAAGGCATGTGCCACCACTGCCCGGCTAAGTCAGTCTTTTAAAAAAAAATCTTTGATCCACCTGGCAATGGGCAAAGAGACACCTTGCTGCTGGTGGTGTTATTCTATCAGTCAGGGGCAGAGCAGATGGCAGTCCTTTGTCATTCTATCTTGGTGGCCAAAGCTGTCTTATGCATAGGACCCATACAAATCAAATTAAATCCAGGCAGTCCAGCGTGGGAGGAGGGAGGCAGACAGAGACCTATGGCCCACCAGGCCACCCACAGAACTGCCCTCCAGTGCTCATGCACAAGCCAGTCATAGACACTTGTTTGCCACTATACAATGCAGCATGAATGGAGGATGGCACTCAGAGGCCTGCATCAGGCACCCGCAAGTTAGTATGTGGTAGTCAATGGAAGAGAGAGAGAAACAGAGCAGCTTGAGCATTTTGAAGAGAGATGGGCCTGGAGACTCGAAGGTAGAGGGGAGGAGCCTGTTGTGAGTGGCTATCCCTGCCACCTAGGCCATGGTGAAATCCTAGCCTGAGCTGCTACTGAGGGCCATGTCTGAGTTAATGGCTACACATCACCAGGGGTCACTGTCAATGACTGTGGTTCATATTACTACTAGAGAACATGGAGTGTCCTTGGTTGAAGAAGCTGCAGGGGACCATGTGGATGTTCAGGGGCTGGTCATAAAAGGCAGCACAGTGGAGCTGGCCCTGGTGGCAGGGATGAGTGTGGGCCTGCCCTGAGAGCATGAGAGCAGGAGAGCCTACTGTGCCTCCGATCAATGCCAGTATTGGGTAACCTAGTTGGAGGGTGCTGGAGAGCTCAAATTGGTGATACAGGGATCCCAATGAAGGTCCAATATTGATGGTGCCATAGAAGCCAAAGATCTTGAACCAGACTATTGCAATAATATTTGCAAGTGAAGATGTGTGGGAGACACTGTGATTCACTACAGCTTCAGTGATGAGATGCTTTCTATGTTTGGCAGTTGTTGTTGTTGGTGGTGGTGTAGGTGAAGGGTGAATATGAGGGGCAGGAGATGAGTGGGACTTGGGTGCCTGATATGAAACTCACGAAGAATCAATAAAAAGTTAAAAAAGAAAAGAAAAACCTTTGAGTTCTCATTTATACACACGGTCTCTGACTTACAATGTTTTGAATCCCTGATATTTACGTGATACAATACAGCAATAGACTTTCCATAGAAATGACACTTTTGAATTTGGAATGCTGCACCTTTTCTAGACTAGCGACACATACATACAATGTAAGCAGCAGCAGCAGCGTGATCAAGATGGCAGCGAGTCCCGGAGCTCTGTAGTACACTGTGCCCAGTTATGTCAAATGCATCCGACCCATGGTAGTTTCAACATACTGTGAGTTTATGAGGAAGTAACTCCATCTTAAGTCCAGAAGCATTCAGACTTTCAACTTTCATCCTATCCAAGCAGCACACTTTTCTTTTTTCTACCTTTTCCCAATTGGTAAGCACCTTTTTCAACAATGAAAAACCTGGACTTATTGTCTAGGGTATACACATAGTTTGAGCAAGGAAGTATGGCCCCTTCCCATAGGCTGGCGTGTTGAAGGCTTCCCATAGTGCAAGTACAGTCGAAGATGGGACTTTAGGAGAGTTATTGGATCTCAGAGGCTCTGTCTTCATCTATGGATCAATCCATTGATTAATTCATAGTTTGATAACATTGTCAGGGAGTGCTGGGTATGTTGGGATGTGGAGCTTGGTTGTAGGAAGTAGGTCATGGGGGCATGCCTTTGAAGAGTAGATCTGTTCAATGTCTCTCTTTCCTCTTCCTCCTTCTCCACCCCCTTGCCCTTCGGACTCTGTCACATTGTAAATCCTCCCTTTTCAAGGTCCCTCGTCAATCTTACATCTGTTTGTTTGCTACTGTGAGTTATATACACAGTTCCCAGTCTACAGTGGTTGATCTTAACGAATGTCTTACACTGATTCATGGCTTCCTGGCCACTAAGGGATGATCAGCTTTGCTTTGGCATATACTCCCACCATGGGGCCCAGGGACCACAGAGCCATCCATGCCCATGGACAGAAACCTTTAACACCATGAGAAAAAAAAAATCATCCTTTCTTCCATCTAAATTGTTTCTCTCTTGGGTGTCTTTCATGTCTTTCATGGTGGCAAGAACTCTAACTGATACAGTGTATTCATTTATTCATCCAGTTATTAGTTACACACACTCTTTGTCAGCCATTTTAACTCTTTCAACCCGTGTTAATGGCTTGGGAATTCACGAACACTTTTTTTTTTTTTTCAAAACTATTTTTAAGCCAGGTTTGGTGGCTTATTCCTGTAATCACAGATACTCACAAGCCTATGGCAGGAAGATCACAAGTTCAAGGCCTGTGTGGGCTGCAGAGGGAGCTCAGGGCCAGCTTAGACAATTTAGAGAGATCCTGTTTCAGAAATAAAAAGCCAGACAAGGGCTAGGCTTGTAACTCAGTAGCAGAGTGCTTCTCTGGCACATTCACGGACCCAGGCTCAGTCCTCCACACTGGAAAGAAATAAATGCAAATACAAACAGGTTAGATTTCCTCCCCTGCACGTTCTGCCTACCCCCACCAGATCTATCCAGTATTATCAGTGTTTGTAAATCTTCTCTTTTCCTGCCTTTGCCCACCCACAGAAATTAAAATTGTAATGTTTTGAGTTATCTTTGTATAAATTGCTTTGATGGTTTACACTCTGATTAGCAACTTTTTTAAAAATAAAATAAAACCCAAAAAGCTTTTGGAGATTTTCCATGTCGGTACACATTGATTCATTTCATTGCCACTGAATATTGCTGCTGCACCGTAAGGGAATGCCTGGTGCCTCTACATTATCTTAGAGTGACTTCTCTAGGGAGCATCATGCAGTATCTGAGAAGATTTCACACTCAGATCAAGGTCCTGTGCACTGAGCACTCTCCAGTCACTGCAGAGTGTTAGGACTGAGGGCATTTGCATCCTGGAGTTCTGTAAATATTGAGTGCATTTGATAGTGGCAGCTGTATCCCACCACCTGTGATGACTGCAACGCTTCTCCCAGGGCAGCTCAGGGTGGGCAGGGGCAGCTGCTGCTCTTTCATCTAAGGCAGGAACTGTGCTTTTAACTGAGAGCTTCTTGAAGCATCAGACTGTGGGTAGACCCCATCTTGCTCTGTTTAAGGCAAGTGTTGGGCCTTAGGCTCCTTCAGGTATTAGTGTGTGGGAACAATGACTCTCTCCTGAGTAAAGCCCCCAGCCTGGGGTTCATTTATCAGTAGTGGCTCATGTCCTGACTATCCAAAAGGCTCCTGTGTCACTAGGCATAAAAACTTTCAGTACACACCACACACACACACACACACACACACACACACACACACACACACACCAGAGTATTGTTTTGTGGCTCAGGCTAGCCTTGAACCACTGAGTCTCCTGCCTTCTAAGTGCAAGAAGTACAAGCACACGTCAGCATGCCAATATTTTTTAAATTGCCTTTCCCCTTTTATTATTAATGTGTCTTAATTGTATAAAGTAATAGGTTTCATTATGATATTTGAAACATGTATATAAAACACTGCATGCATACCGCCCTATTTCTTCTTTCGGTCTTCCTCTTCCCCTCTCAGTGGTTCTCTGTTGTAACCTTCATGGTTGGACTTGACCTGACTTGGGGTGACGGGGGATGCAGAAAGGACAGACAAGAGAGGCCTAGTTAGAATCTCATGGTCCACGAGCTTGGATGGGAGAGATGGAAACACAGCATGTTTGTTTCATAGAGCTGAAACCTGGAACTAGCTTATCTAAGCCCGGTAGGTAAGGGGTCTCAGGCCACAGTCATCCAGGACGTGGAAACTGTGGTCAGTACTTTCTACCCATATTAGATTATAGCTAAATGATAGCCCTTAGCCAATGTCTGTACTCACACCAGGAGGCCTGAGCATTGGCACCCGTGACATGGCCATGCTCATGCCACCAAGGCACATTCACGTAAGACTTCATTCACTACCCACAGCTCCCTTTGCTCTTCTCTCTCTCTCTCTCTCTCTCTCTCTCTCTCTCTCTCTCTCTCTCTCTCTCTCTCTTTGGTTTTTCAAGACAGGGTTTCTCTGTGTAGCCCTGGCTGTCCTGGAACTCACTCTGTAGACCAGGCTGGCCTTGAACTCAGAAATCTGCCTGCCTCTGCCTCCCAAGTGCTGGGATTAAAGGCGTGCGCCACCACTGCCTGGCTCCCTTTGCTCTTCTCAAAAGGTCTTTTATTTTGATATTTTCCTTAAAAAAAAAAAAATAGAACTCTTGCTTTCCAAATCCAGGCTTAACGTGAGCACTCCCTGTTCAATCTGCTTTGATGGAAATGACATAATTTTGTGAATAAAATTTAAATATGAAGGACCACTGAGCCTGTGCTTTCTGGTCTGCCCAGATCCTGTTCTAATCCATAAGGACTTCCCCAAACCTGAACTCCTTGCTTACACTTCCTCAGTTTTCTGTGGCCCCCACAGTGTTAGGTGAAGAATCCTCAGCCCGTTGCCCCAGGCACATTTAACTGACACAGTCAGCGCTCAGATCTCAGTGCTGAACCAGAAAGAGCACGGAAGTTAAGTCGGCATGTTTCCTCCCACCATAAAAATCTCATACTAACGGACCCCAAGGAGATAAACTCAACTCAGACAAAGAGCTCAAAGGAGAAGAAAAAAAAGAGAGGAATGAGACAGGGAGGTAAACAGGATATGGAAATAGAGTTGACTAAAGCGCTAGAGTTACAGAAGAAAAGCCAAACGAAAATGAGGCTAGAAATGAGAAACTCCATAAAGACCTCAGTCAAAGGCTTCAATAACAGAACGAATGGTGTCAAGAACAGGATCAGGGCTGGAAGACAGGGTAGAGGGACTGGATCATCCATAAAAGTCAATGATAAGCTTACAAAAATCCATGAAGAAAACACAGGGCGGGGTGGGGCACCATTACAAATGTCACTTTCGGATTATGGGCATAGAAGAAGCATATCACCAGCACAACACCAAAGCCGTAGAGTATGCTGCCCGTGGAATCGCAGAGGCAAATGAAGCGAATAGACAGTTCTCACAAGAAAGAGTAAGGTCTGGTAAGATGGAGCAGTAAGAACAGCGCTTGCTGCTCAAGCATTAGGCCCTGAATACAAATCCCTGCAACCACGGCACATCCAGGTCTGGTGCCCTGCACCTCTAACTCCTGCTCTGACAGGGATGGGACAGGCACAGGCCAATCCCTGGAGCTGATTGACCAGCCATCTTGCCAACTGATAAGCTCCCTGTTTCAAAAAATAAGGTGGAGAGTAATTGAGGAAGACGTTCAGTGTTGACACCCCTGGTGCACAGTATATATTCACATGTGTGCATATCTACACCAACACATATAGACACAAACAGACACGGACAGACAGACACACAGGCACACACACACACATCCACACACATACACAGAGAGAAACATCTTTAAGTAAAAATGGACAATAAATACATAAATAAAAATCCATCTTAGCAATCAGAGACACACAAATCAAGATTTTTATCTCACCTCAAAACAAAATATTCTGTATACTATTAAAGTTACTTATTTCAGCATTGGGTTGGAGGAGACATAGGTGAGTTGCCATCTGGTTAGTACCAACATCGATTGTCAGAGTGGCTCCTGGTTTCTTCATCCACCTTACATGAGCGATGGTCTGTCTGTCTTTCTACCACCGGTTCCATGATTTGTTCATTTACACTATCTTGCTTATGTTTTGCATCCATCTGAAAGGAGAGCTGAGGTAAGCTTTGCCCACTTTCCAGATCTCTTTACAATCACACCGCCCCAGCCCCAGGATCTCTAATTCAGACCTTCAGACTTCAATTCCAAGTCATGATTTGCAGTAAAATTTTGCTTGCTTCTTGACTTGTAATAGTTGAATAGATTAGAATGTGATAATATAGAGCTATTTTTATTTGTTTACCTTTATTTTTAAGTTTGCATGTATGTTAGTATATATCAGTCACAGCTTTTGCTGTAATAAAATTGCCTACCTCAATTTATAGACAAGAGAATATCAACATAATGTATATGTATAACATATGACATAATAATATATAACACATAACATAATATATAACATATAATGTATCACATAACACACACACCACACACACACACACACACACATATATCATATACACATACATATGTTTCAGAAGGAAGAGAGTCCATCATGGTGGGTGAAGGGTGAAGACCTGGCAGTAAGCTGCATGGTTAGGAAGGTGAAAGAACCCATCTCAGCCACATCTCAGGCAGACAGAGTGAATTGGAAGTGGGGTAAGGCTATAAACTTTCAAAGCCTCACTCTCAGAATGTATTTCCTAAAATGTTCCTAGCCTTCCTAAAGAGCACAGCTAACTGAAGATCAAGCACTTAAACAGGTGAGAGGATTGTTTTGTTTTGTTTTGTTTTGCCAACTTGACACAAACTAGGGTCACCAGGGAAAACGGAGCCGCAGTCGAGGAACTGTCTCTGTCAGACAGGCCTGTAGAGATGTCTGTGGACATTTTCTTCCTTAGTAGCTGATGTGAAGGGCCCAGCCTATTGTGGGAGGTGCCATTCCTAGGCAAGTGGTTCTGGGTAATATAACAAAACAAGCTGAAAAAGCCAGTTAGCCACAGTCCTCCAAAGCTTCTGCGTCAGCTCTTGCCACCTGGTTACTTCCTTGCGTTCTTGCCTGACTTCACTTTCAGTGATTATCTATTACCTGGAGGTGTAAGATAAATAAGTACCTTTGTCCCAAGTTTCTTTTGGTCAATGTCTCATCACAATAGAGAAACCAACTAAGATACATTAAGCTTAATAGGGGGAAATTTCCTACTTAAACCAGAACAGTGTGTGAAAGAGTGACTGGGTTTTAAGTATAACATTTTCTTACATGCATATTGTACTTGGTATCTTTCTACTATCCCTTTATCCTGTTGGTCCCTTTCTTATCTCCGTAGAGCCCTTCTTTTTCGACAGAATAGAACTCCATCATGTACATGTACCTTTTCTGCATCGCGCATCTGCTGATGGATGCCCAGGCTGACTATGTATGTTGCCATGAGCACGGGTACCCAGGGTATCTCTGAGCTGTGCTGTGCTGCTTAGATCCCAGCAGAGCTATAGCTGGGCCCTCTGTTACTGCTTTAGTGTTTTTGAGGAAACTCATACTGATTTCCATAGTAGAAACATTCATTTCCATTCCCACCAGCAGTGGCTTTAGGTCTCTTAAGGACATTTTTAAAAATCACCCATAATCAACACTGTCATTGAGGGACAGAAAACCATGACTATCTCCCTATATACTTTATACATATCTAACAAAATTACGCTGCATATTGTGTTTTCCAGTGCCATTAAATTTCCGTTATAAGATTTTAAATGACTATGTAATATCCCATCATGTGGATAGATCATAATTTGGATGATCCTCCATAGTTGGATTTAGGCTAATTTTATGTTGTTATTATTATAAATAAAGTTTCAAATAATATCCCTGAATGCAATTATTTAACTGTATCACTTATTATTTCTTTGGAATGGGTGAAATTATGGGGATTGAAGTTAGGCCTTTATTTTAGTCTTTTAATATGGAAAGCTCAATTCTAAAAAAAAAAAAAAAAAAAAAAAAAAAGCCTTGCTAGGGACATACCAATGCCCAGGGCAGAACAGCCAAATTGTGTGTGATTGCCCTACACATTCGAGCCATGATTTAATATAGAGACATCACGCATTCAAGTGCACATGGAGAAGAGTGTTAGTGAGGCTAGACACACTCCCTTGGGTCACTCAGAGTGGGTGCAGCTCTTATTCCTGCTGTATGCTCACCACTCAGCAGCTCCCCATATCATCTGAACAATCCTGACCCCGGTGAGGGAGGCGCAGAGCCCCTCAAGAATGGTGTCCTGTGTCGGTGGGACATGCCTCTGCACCCACCCCTGTTTCTGCTATCTGAGATCACTCACCCCGCATGCAGGTGGTGGAACAGTTACCACTGTGAGGTCACTTCAGCTCAGTGTCACCTCCCTCTGACCCGGGAAGAAGTGATATAGGATATGATGTCTGATGTGGTGGTTGGTGGGATCCAGTCTAAACCGGGGTGAGTGGATAGATGACCGGAGTGACTCAGGCAAAACTGCTACTGGCTTGTTTGAAGTGCTGTCTGTAAAGGGGTAACAGTATAATCATGGCACCCATTTTGACTCCATCAGGGGTCAAGCATGGTACTACGATGAGGTCAGAGCAAGAAGTACAGGTTGGGTTTCTTCTAAGGGTGGTGGCAAAAACAAAAAACAACAACAACAAAACAAAACAAAACAAAAAAAACCTAACAAACTGTCAGCAATTCTTGAGGGAGGTTTATGAACACCTTTTGTTACTGAAGATTTCAGAGGTGCTGAACTGAGCGATGCCCAGAAAGCTGACAGCGTTATTTCTGTGCATGTCTGTGAGGGTATTTCTGCGGAATCTTTGCACATGAGGCGATGGGCTGAGAAGTCCCACTTTAATGTTATCAGCCTGCATCTAAGCAGCCAAAGGCCCAGACTGAACAAAAGGCAGCAGGAAGGTAAATGTGCCCTTCCTCTCAGAGCTGGGCCTTCCTCCTTTGCCCTTGGACACCAGGACGGCATGCTCTGGACTTCAGCGTCTGAGACTTGAACTAGGGTACACACCCCTGCTCATGTTCTCAGCATCTGACCTCAGGATGAGAGGTGCTTTTACTTCCTGGTTCTGGAGTTTTGAGACTTAGACTAAGCTCAGTGACTACATCTGTGAGTCTCTAGCTTTGCAGTGAAAATGCTCACTCTGTGTAGCCACATAAATCAACTCTTCTAATAAATGCACTTCTGTCAACCAATCTACCCATCATCTGTCTGTCTGTCTGTCTGTCTATCTGCCATCTATCTATCCATCTGTCCATCCATCCATCCACCCATCATCTACCTATCCATCTACCTATTATCTATCTATCTATCTCAATAATTTATTATTTACCTAGCATCTATCTTTTAACTACCATATATCTACCCATCTATCACCTATTTATCATCTATTATCTTTCAATCACCTATCCATCATATATCAATTATAATCTGTCTACTGTCTATCATCTATCTACCATCTATTCATCATCTATCTATAACCATCTATTTATCTATCATTTATTTATCATCTGCCAATAATCATCTGTCATTTATCTATCTATCTATCTATCATCTATCTCTCTACCTACCTACCTCTATTAAAGCCTATTCACCCTCGTTTCTATGTTTCCCTCAAGAGCCCTTAGTAAAACAAGCCTTCCTGGAAGAGGCAAACTTTAAGTGAAAATTTAAAACTGGAGTCACCACATGAGAGAAAAATCACTGGCAGCCTGAGTCAGTAAGTAAGACATCTTGAAAATATGGTCTGAAAATTCCTTGAGGAAATAAAATTACCCTTATAATTATCTATATGAATTATGTCTTTGGATAATTGTCTTCCCAGAGTCCAGTCAGGACAGTCCTACGAGGCAGACTGGCTAATTGGAGTGAGACACATGATTCAGTGACCATCACAGTGGTCTCCAAGCCTCTCTGATGATAAGAACAAGCACCGCAGTTATTCCATGCCAGTGCAACATGGCAGGACCAAGAGGACTTGCTTTATCTGGAGGTCCAGGTTGCTTTCAGTGTTGCTTTCAGAAGCCCTAGAGAAAATGCAAATACACAACAGATTATCTGGGGATCCTGTAGATTCTGGGGGAGCATCTAGGATGGGGCCCAAGCTTCTGTATTTCCAGCACCTGCCGGAGTGGTGCTGATGTTGGTTCTCTGAAGAGCACATTTTGCAAAGCAAGCAGGCAGATCAGGAGTCTCAAACAGGTGGCTCACGATGCAGGTGGTCAGACATGTTTTGTTTGACTTTGTATGGTGTGTGATTTCTTTTTTCAAGTTTTGCTGTCAATGTTTAAGACAACAGAAAGCCTCTACGTTTACCTAGAGGGAGATGGCTGGCTGGCAATGAAACTCGTTCTCCTTTCACAAGTAACTCTAAAACTAGACATATTATACCCAACCAGTCTGGGGCAATACAAGACAACATGAAACAGTGATTCTAAGGTAAGGGAAACGGTAGATGAGCCACCTGCTCTCTAGGTCCTCTGCATGTGTGATGAATGTAAAACAAGGTAGTCAGCACAGCGAGCAGGTATGTGAGAAGGGTGTGGTGAGCATGCTGAGATGAAGGGCCAGGTGCCAAAGTTCAAGCAATCATGGGTGGCCAGGATCTGCGTAGTAGAGCAACAAAGAAAGGAACCTTGAGGCAGGGTCATTGTAGGTCCACAGCCCAAGGTCAGACTGAACTTTACATAGCAGAGATAGCCTGATCTTCATCAGAGAGAGGTTGCCAGTGGACTGTCTTAGTTGATAGTCTTTTTGCTTTGACAAACATGACTTGAGAAAGTGTTTATTTTGGCTCATGGTTCAAGAGCCAACAGTCCACCATGTTAATAAAGGCATGCTGGTTGGAACACGTGGTAGCCGGTCCCATTTCCTTCAGTCATGAAACAAAGCATCGTGGTTGCTTGTGCTCAGTACGTTTTCTCCTTTGTCCTCAGTCTGAGACTCTAGCCCATGAGATGGTAATACCCACTTTAAAAGTGGATCTTCCTACCATAGTTAACTTAGTCTATATAATCCTTTACAGATGTGCCCAAAGATTTGTTTTCATGATGATTCTAATTCATAGCAAGTTGCCAAGGGATTGGGAGCAGAAGACAGAGAGTAGTGGTGACTAATGGCAGAGAAGTGTTGGAGGGGCTAGACATTGGAACTGTTAACTATCAAGAGGTCCCTCGAGTATGTTTGCATCCAAGCATCCTGTAAGACACCAGAAAAGTTGTCTTAGGTGTAATGACACCTTTAGATTTTTGCCCTAATAAAATTCACATTCAAATCCAAATAAGATGCCCAGGGTAGAAAGTTTGGATTTGATTTCTTCCAAGTTCAAGAGGGATTCCCACAGTTCTAGATTAAGAAAGCATACAAAAGATGTCTGTAGATTCTAGATGAACTTTTGCAAATGAAATGCCTGCTAAAAGGATACACACTTGTAAAGGAGAGTGATATAATTTATATACAACATGCAATACAGGATATTCAGTATTCAGTGAAACATTCCTAAGAAGGAAAAAAAAGAGAGAGAGAGAGAGAGAGAGAGAGAGAGAGAGAGAGAGAGAGAGAGAGAGAGAGATGGAAACCGGCTTCAGGCATAATGAGATGGTAGTGAACCAAACACAATATAATGTGGCTTAGATGTTAAAGGTAGCAGTGACTCTAAAGGAGCTCATACAGATGTTTCCAAAGAAGTAAAAGAAAATATGGCCTTAATGTGTGAACAGAAAAGACGACTCTGGTCAGAGAAGAAGACTACAGAGAAAGAACCACATAGACTTCTAGAGCTGAAAAATCATAGTAACTGAATTAAAAAAAAAACACAGACATGGGGCTAGAGAAATGACACAGTGCTAAAGAACACTGGCTGCTCTTCTAGAGGATCCAGGTTCAGTTCCCAGCACCTGCATGGCAGCTCACAACCATTCTATAACTCCAATTCCAGAGGGTCAACACCCTCACACAGACATACATACATGAAAATTACCAATGCACATAAAAGTCTACTAAGACAGAAAAGGTGCACTGTAAAAACATATTTTTCATAGTGAGAGTTTAACTTTTTAAATATTGTACGATTTATGTAGAATGTTGTGTCCTAGTTAGGTTTTTGTTGCTGTGATAAACACTCTGACTAAAGCTTTCCAACTTGGAAAAGAAATTGTTCATTTAACTTGCACTACAGTTTCACAGTTCATTACTGAGGGAAGTTCAGGCAGGAGACCATGACAGAAACCTGGAGGCAGGAACCTGGAGGCAGGAGTTGCAGTACAGGCCATGGCTTCTCATGGCTTGCTCAGCCTGCTTTCATGTACAACTTAGGATCATCTGCTTAGAGTTGGCACCATCCACAGTGAGCTGGGTCCTCTCACATCAACCATTTACATAGAAAATGCCACACAGACTTGTCTACAGACCAATCTGATGGAGGTGTTTTCTCAAGTGAGGGTCTTCTTCCCAAGTGACCCTAGATTTTGTCAAGGTAACAAAAAATTAACCGGTACTGACACTAATTGTACATGAATTACTAATTACATTTATTTTCCAATATTCTAAGTACCAGTTTTCTAATAAGGTGTGACAGATGATCCTGACTGTCACCTGATGGGATTCAGAAATGCTATGGAAATAAGCTTCTGGGCATGTCTGGGAGGCAGTTTCTAGATTAGGTTCACTGAAGTGGGAAGACCCACCCTATATGTGGACTGAGCCACTGGATGGGGAGAAAATGTGATATGGGCTGGCTAGGGATGTGGCTCAGTCAGTAAAGTGCTTGTCACACAAGCATGATGATCTGAGTCTGAATCCTTAGTTCCCAGATAGAAGCCAGGCACAATAGTGTGTGCCTGGAGGCCCAGAGCTGGGCAGGTGGAGCAGGAGGATACCCCAGAGCTTGAGTATCAGGTTGACTAGCGAGGTCACTACATTTATTTACATGTTTAATGTTCTGGGTTCAGTGAGAGACTCCATCTCAACAAGTGAGGTAGGGAGTGGCTGAGGGATGTCCTGTCACCTGTAGCTTCACACATGTTCATGCTGCACCCCTGGTTCACACGTGTGCATGCTGCACCCCTGGCACACATATGGACAACCCCACGCCCATCTACCCACACATGTACACATGCAAAGAAGAAAGTGAGCTGAATACCAGCACATCATTTCTCTCTGCTTCCTGACTTGGGCTGTGATGTAAGCAGCTGCCTTAAGCTCCTGCCTCCATGTCTTCTTCTCCGTGATAGACCATATCTTTGAATCGTGAGCTGAAATGAACTCTTCCTTCTATTGTTGCAGTGGGACTAAACATAATTACCCAAACAGCTGCTCTGTGGGCTTCTTGAAACCCTTATGTGGCATAAAGAGTACTAGGGTCCCAAGTTGTAAGTTCATCTGTGTCACCGAGGTCCTAGGAAGACAGGACAATGAAGACAGAGGGACAATACTTGGTGAAGCAATGGCTGAAGTACAATAAATGGTTTGAAAAGTCAGTGCGTAAATACTACTAATTAAAAAACCCAGTATTAAGAAAAATTCCAAGCTAATTCCAAGCAAAATCAATGTAAACCAGTCTACCAGAGTGAAATTTCTGAAATCAAAAGGTTAAAACAAAACAAAACGAAACATCTAACCTAGAACAAGATGTTTTTAAAACCCTCTTCATGTACAAGGAGAGAAACTGTGAGCTGAGTGACTACTCATCTGAAGCGATGGAAGCTGAGAGACAGTTTGATCCCAGGGTTGAAGCCAAAAGTAAATGCAAAGATCTGGCAACAAGTCTATATGAACAAGTACAGCTTAGGAAGATGGGAAGGAATATCCTGAAACGTATAGTGAGGCCACAGGGAAAAATACAGCACTCAGGCTGAAGGAACAATGTAACACAGAAATTTAAGTTTATACATAAGGAATAAAGGGAATAAACAGAAATTAGTAATGTGCAAATGAATATTAAAATAGAAGCATCTTTATCTCATAATTTATTTAAATTTATGTGGGAGAAAGTTTTGAGATGAATATTGTCTTACAAAATGCAAAGTTTCAGTTCCAGGTGTGGAATGTTAGGACGCATGGTGGATTATAAGTTGTGTGTGTGTGTATAAGCAATGCAGAGAATGATAACATGAAGATAAAGAAAAGCTACATTAATGGAAATCAATCAAATAATGTCAGTTTAAAACCAACTGGTCAATAATTGTATCTGATGCAGATGTAGTAAGAAGCCTAACCCAATAGTAACATCCAACTAGTCACTGTAAGATATACATTTTATGTATAGAGGATACAGATTGAATATAAAAGTCTGGGAAAGATATGCCATGAAAACAATAACCACAAGAAACCTGGCATGCCCTATCATGACTAAAATATGCTGGGACTGAAAGAAAAATGTAATTAAAAGTTGGCCAAGAACATAAAGAAACATTAACTCAAGGGAGACTTACAAAGAGCTCATGGGTATCTGAAAAGGAACTTAGAGTTCTCAGTCACCTGGGAAGCAGGAAGCAAAATCACAATGAGGTGTCATTGTCAGGGCAGCCATGACGAGGTTGTATTGTTGCGGGCATCGTGGAAGATAGGGGGGCATTTCCTCAAAAAATAAAATAAATAAAAATAGACCAACCACTTGGTTTTGTTTCATATCCACAGGAAACAAAATAAAAGTCTTAAGGAACTGTAGGTACCTTTGCCTAATGTCAGTAATATTCACAACGAGCAAGAGATGGATGCATGCATCAATAGATGAATGGATAAAGACTTTGTAAAGTCCCTCTCATTGTGGATATTATACACTACATTGTGTACATAGATTAGATATAGATATAGATATAGATATAGATATAGATATAGATATAGATTAGATATAGATATAGATATAGATATAGATAGATATGTAGGTAGATAGATATAGATATACTCCATATAGATGAGAGATGAAGATGTATTTGTGGATATACACACATGGAAATGTTGCTACTTGTGATCCCTTGGCTGAATCTGGAGGACATATTACTTCACTAAATAAGCCAAACACAGACAAATGTTTCCTGATCTCACTTATTTAAATAATCTAGTGTCAAAAATAATAAAACCAGGAAGTTCAGCAGATGGATGCCAAGGGTTGTAGGTTAGGGACTGGGCAATACGGGTGGCATGGGACAAAGTCTTGGTTGTGTGGACATGTAACTCCTGAGTTCAGAGGTTCCGAGTGATGACAATAGTTAACAATACTATGATGTATATTTGCCAAGAGAATTGATCCTATATGTGTGTATGTGTGTCATATATGTGTTTGTGTGTGCATTTGTGAATGTGCATGTACATTCTGGTGTATGTGTGTGGGGGGGATAGAGGTTGAGGTCAGTGAGTTCTCAATTGCTCTCCATCATAATTTTTGAGACAAGGTCTCTTACTGAGCCTGGAGCTCACTGATTCTGCTAAGGTGGGTGGCCCTCGAGCCCTACCTTTCAATACTGCGATTAGAGATGTGATCACTGGAGATCCAAACTCAGGTTCACATGTGCAAACATTTCATCATCTGAGACATCTCCTCGGCCTGAGAGTTGATCTTACATGTGGTTTGTGTGGTTTTGCCTGATGTTGTTTAGATCATCTGTTTTGAGGCTGGTGTGTTAAAAGCCTTGTTCCTCGAGGTGATACTACCAAGAGGTAATGGAGACTTTAGGACACAGGGTCTTGTAGAAGATCACTTGGACATTAGAAGCAAAGCTTTGAGGGCCACTGAGGTGTCTTCCTCTTTCCATTTTCTGCTCCACAGGCATGAGACAGGCAGCCTTTGTTCCGAGCACTCTGGCCGTTGTCTGTCACCTCACTGTCGGCCCAGAGTACAGATCATGGACTCAAATCTTCAAAATGATGAACCAAAGTAAACTTTTTCTCTTTATAAGTTAACTAACTTGGGTATTTCATTATAGCTATGGAAAGCTAACATATAACAAAAGAAGAAAATTTTTAAAAGGTCATGTGGAATATAACACTGTATACTTCAGATGTTTGTAATTTTTGTATACCAAACATATCTCAGCAAAGCAGGAAAAAACATAAAATGTATTTGAATGTTACCAAAAATCTGTCTATAAAGCAGGTTCCACCAATAAATTCTCTCAAATATTTCGGAAGCTAAAGGGCAACATTACCTAAACTCTCTCCCAAAAACTGCAGGAGGAAGGCACACTTTCTGTCCTGCCTTACAAAGCAGGGACAGCACAGCATTAAAGGTGCCTGTACCATAAGGAGAGGTAATTACAGAAAAGTATCTAATCTGAACACACAAACCCCCAACAACACATGAGCAAACTCTATCCAGTGTGCAGGGCAAAAATGGGTGCAGCCCAGATTGCAAACATGGGTCAGCACTGGGAAATAATCAGAGGGACTGAATGCCTTCCAGAATGAAGCAGAAGAGTCACAACCCCCTCAATGAAGACAGAGAAAAATAGAATCTGATGAGATTAAAAAAAAAAAAGACCCAGCAAATTATGAATAAGAGGAAACCTTGTTGTAATGGGAAATTTTGAAATAGCCCGTGACTATCTTTCTTAAAACCCAAAAACTAAGCATTCTTCCCCCCCACCCCCCGCCTCCCGCTAAGACTAGAAACAGTGAAGCTATGTCCAGTCTTATTACCTTGAAACCAACTGAGGCATTCTAGTGAATTCAATAGGAAAATACCTAAATACATGAGAAAAAAATCAAAAGGGAATAAGTAAATAAAAATCAACAGCAAGCATAATTTTTCTGCATTAAAATAAAATTCCTCAGAAATTCACACACACACAAAAAAAATCTACCAGAACTTAACATGACTCTAGCAAGGTCATAGGATATAAGATGAACATGTGAAATTAATCCCATTTACATATAAATGGTAAATAATTAGAAGGGCATATTTAAATATAAAATGAGAGTAAATTTAATGAGAAGTGTTCGATATTTCTACATGGAAAACTCAAAGACATTACTGAATAAAATTAAGACGATATAACTTAATTTAAAGGGAGCGCTTATTGATTGGTTGGGACTTGATCATGCTAAAATTTGCCTGGTACTCAGGTTGGGAGACAGTTATTCAACACATTCCTGTGAAAATCTGGCAGGCTTTCCATTTGTAGAAATTGCCATGGGATTCTCACATTTATCAGAGACTACAAGGCACCCAGAGTATCTACAATTGTTAAAGATCTACCTTGCGAGATTCACTCTTCCTGAGCTAAACCTGAAACAAGCATGAACTTCAAACCCTCTTTTGCTTTGCTTTTATGAATTAATTTGAAATGAGTCAAAGATCTGAACATAAACTCTGAAGCTTAAAATGTCTGAGAGACAGTAGGACCCGGACTTTACAATTTAGGTGTAGATATTTCTGAAGGCATTCACGTAAAAAACTCAGTAAGAAAAAGGAACTAGATGGTGGTGCATACCTTTAGTCCCAGCACTTGGGAGGCAGAGGCAGGAGGATCTCTGTGAATTTGAAACCAGCCCAGTCTAGAAAGTTATAGGATAGCCAGAGCTAAATGGTGAGACCCTGCCAGAGAAAAAGAGAAGGACGAAGAGGAGGAGGAAGAGGAGGAGGAGAAGGAGGAAGAGAAGGGGGAGAAGGAGGAAGAGGAGGAGTAGAAGGAGAAAGAGGAAAATTACACTACGCCAAGAAAAGCAAGTACCAAGCCCCAGACTGAGAGACGCTATCTGCCACATACGGATCTCATAAGGCTTCCATCCAGAGTTTATAAAATTCCCTCAAGACAGTATTACAAAGAAAAGGAAATTATTAAATTGGGGTGGAAGATCTGAACAAGGCTGTTCATGAGCGAAGATCCACAGACGGTCAGATTCCTGAGGGAAAGAAATTAAGGTGAAAAGGGAGGCTTTCCTTAAAAATAGAAAACAGTTAACTAAGCAGGGCGACTCAGCTTTCCACACAAAGAGAAAGTGTGCTGTGCAGGGTCAGAGAGAGGGGCTGGCTTATTTAGTTCCCACCCAGAACCTCCGAACCCAGTCTTCTATGCAAATGACAAAAGGAAGGTTCTAGAATTTCTAGGTCCTGATAGATGTGCTGTAGGTCACAGCTCATTGGCCAGGAACAGGAGCGAAAGAGGACTTTCACTTGAAACTGGTTTTTATGAAGTTCAGTGGGTGGCTCTTTCACAGAGGAAGTGTGACACCCCACCCTGTCTGTAGATAGTAAACTGTACCCAGGGTGTGCGCTAGTCTCAGAGAACACACACACACACACACACACACACACACACACACACACACACACAAATCCTCTGTGTTATCAGTTATTTGGAGAAACCTACTTTAAGATGCGATGTTCCTTAACTTCTACATTCAGACATTGATAGCAGGAATTAGAAGGTCAAGCAACAGCAGCTTCAATAAGGACCTTAAGTGACAGGGACTCTCCAGTGTTACTGGAGCTGATGGTGTAAAACGGTGCAATCACTTTGAAAACTGTTTGGCAACTTGGTGTAAAGTTAAGTATATCCGCACAAGTGACTCAGCGACTCCAATCTCATGTTTTCACTCAAAAGAAATAAAAACATATGTCCATAAAAAAAAATCCCCTCACGCGGCAATGCTCATAGCAGCTTTATCCATAATAGTTCAGATCTGAAGGATGTCAGATGTCTACCAACTGGGAATGAATTGACAGCGTGCATGTGTCATGCTGTGACATGCCATGAAATACTACTCAGCCATAAAAAGGAAGATACACTCAACGTGGATGAATTGCACAGTTTTTATATTGAGTTAAAGAACCTGGACACTGAAAAGAAATCGTGCTGGATTAGTCTATCAATGTGAAATGTTAAAATGGGCAAATCTTACCCCTAGGCATAGAAAGAGGTCATCTCTAAGCAGGAGAGGTGGGGTTGTAGGGAGAGGACTGGCTTCCAAGAGAAGAAGGAATTACTTTGGAAGTAACAATCACAGTGCGGATGCATATTTTGGTTGAGCACTGTTGACCTGCGTATTTCACACGTGCACATTTTACTATTATGAATTAAAATTGGGCGAGATTGGTGTTTATTATTGTTGTTGTTGTTGATGATGATTCTTTAGATAGAAGATGTAGCCCAGACTGGCGCTGAACTCACAGGTCTCCTGCCTCAGCCGCCCAACTGTTGAATTACAGGTGTGCACCACCAGCCCATTTCGAGATCGATATTTAAACATAATTTAACATAAACAAATTGATTTGAAGGATTGTCTTGAAAAAAACAAAACCAATGCTGGTACTGTGAGAAAGAAACTCTACACAGCAATGAAGTGGAAACTGAAGGGTTCTTTGGAAAGTCAGTTGTGTTGGATGGTGTTTGGCTGGGCCAAACACGTGAAGGAGTGTTTTTCTGACATGGACACAGATGAAAGGCAGACTCCTGAGGGAACATTTTGCTGAAGCAGACACAAAAGAAAGGGTGTTCTGCTAAAGCAAGTACTTGAAAGGACTCATGATGATTCCTTGCTAACGACATGCATGTATTTGTTTGCCTTACATTGCATAGTTGCATCCAATTTGTGGGACCTCCATAGAGAGAAACACATCAAAAAACTTCTGGTGGTGTGCTGCAGTTTCTTGCCTCTTCGGCAGACTCGGGCTGATTGGCAGAGTGATGTTAGCTGAGACAGATGCATGTGCTGAGACAAGACCCGTGGAGGACACGTGATGTTTGGAGGGTATAAATAGGACTCACTCGACAGACAGTGAAGGAGGCTGAGCTTGGTTCCCTGGTACAGCTAGCTGTGTAACACTTGTGGGTCTTGTGTCTTCACTGATCTTTGCTTTGCTGAGAGAGGCACAGCTAAGAACTTCTCTTGGTGTTCCTCCTGGTCCCTCCAGGTAACTTGAGCAGAGGCTGAGGCCTGGCTGTCTCTGCCAGGTAGTGCCACCACTGCTAGTTAGTGTTTGCTAACCCCTGACTCTACTGAACTGGACTGCTGGTGTATCTGTGAAGTGTTTGCAAATGGATCAAGTTGCCACTGCTAACCTGTGAACTGAACTGCCACTTTTCAGACAACACAGACAGGAGTTGCTTCAAAGAACCTTTCTAAACAGGTCCACTCCCCCCATATCTGTTCTTTTCTACTACCTCTGGTGGGTGGTGGGCTAAAGCATTGAAGAACCATCATTAAAAATAGACTCTGAAAAAATTAAGGTTACACAGCAATGACCAGATGGTACTGAGATGTGGCTGCCAAGTTTACTAAGGCTGGGCTGTCTGTCTGTATGTCTCTGTCTATCTATCTCTCTTTCTCGGTTTCTGTCTCTGCCTCTCTTTGTCTCTGTCTGTACTTTCTCATCCTAATATACTTTGGATCAGAACTGTCCCTTAAAGGCCCTAGGATTAGAGACTTAATGTGCTAGCCTGTATACTTTGAGCTGCTGAAACTTTTAAGAGGTGGGTTTCAATGGAAGAAATACAGTTATTGGAGGCATGTCCTTTGAGTAGGTATTAAGACCCTGCTTCCTTCTTGTCACTCTCTTTTGTTTCTTTGGATGCCACAAAGGAACAGGCCTTATCCATATGCTGTCAGTGCAAAGACCTATACTGTATGTAACAAGGTTATGCAACCAAGGGCCTCTGAAACCATGAGCCGGTACAAACTTTCATCCTTGTAAGTTGTTTATCTCCGATATTTTGTTATAGTGACAGAAAACGTCCCCCTCCCCCTGATTCATCTATTTGCACTGTCAGATTGCTGTTTGTTTGATCTCTGCTCTTGAGAAGGCATTGTTCATGTTTCCGTTGATTTATTCAGCTAGCAATTATTCATAAGTTATGCCAATCTTCTCTAGACTGGTCATTTCCCCCCCAAGATCAACCTGCTCTTCAGGACACAGAGAATATACCAGAGTCCTGGCTACGGTCTCCCACACAGCCTCTCTGATGTTTAGCTGCCTGTAGCTCAATGGAAAACGTGACACGGCAACAAAATTTGGTTTCCCTGGAACAAGGGATCCAGGCAAGGTGGTACGGCAAAGTTCTGTCCTTTATTCTGACTGTCCCTGTCTCCTGGGCCTTTTCTCTTGGACACCTCTGATGGGGGGATCATGTGATTGAAATGGCATTATTGAAAACTCAGTAAGGACATATAAATCTGGGTCCTGAGTTAAAGAAAAGTGGGATTTTAGAAAATGGATCATTATTGTAAGTCTTCAGCTGTGTAAATCAGTCAGTTCTAGCTAAAGTGCGAAGGGAAGGCCTTTAAATCAAAACATTTTCTTTAGGAATTCCTGGGCACAGACTTGTAAAGCTGCCCTCAGATTCGTAAGCTTTGACTGGAGCTATGTAAATCCGTTGCCTCCCCTATGAAGCAGTTGAATGTTTTAACTAAATCTAATTCTTAAAATAATGATTTCTGAATCTAAACTTTGCTGCAAAAGATTTATAGGCGAGTTTTATAAATCAGAGGCAAGATATATAACGCAGACAGTGAGACATGTGATTTATACATCCAACTTGTAAATCAGGAGAAAAAACATCATGTTTTACACTAAATAATATTTTTACAAATGGCACCTCATACATCTTGCAATCGCCACAAATCTCTCACCCTGGAGTCAGGCTCTACAATGCCAGGCTGGATCACAAAGGAAACAGAGGGCCTGGGTGGCGAAGTTGGACTTGGAGCTGTGGGCCTGGAAGGAAACTCCTGGGTCTCTCACAGCAGCCTAGAGATGTCAGTGGATCAGGGGTGAGACACTTGTGGGTTTGCAATTCTGCTTGGCCTCCTGGGAACAAGGACTGCAGGTGAGTTAGTTACACTGCTATCCCAGGCTCAGTTTATACACCTATAAATGACAGATAATGGTGCCTTTGTCAAAGTCAAGCCACTGTGAGGCTTAAATGAGATAATATCCCTGAAGCAGACTCAGTGTCTGCAAACACAGGTCTTAATAGGTGCCAGTTATCTGCTGGTCTCTATAAAACTGCATGCTCAGAATCATGACCTATATTGCGATTTTTCAGCCTGCATGAATCTCTATCTCTTGAGTCTGGGAAGAGATAGAGAGGGGAGCAGACATTGGCCATTCAGTTACTAACACCAGGGCAGCGTGTCCTGGAAGTTTGCCTGCCCTATCTCAGAAGACGCCAGTATTCCTCGATTTTAGATTGCAAGAACCCACCCCACCCCTCTCCAAAGCTTCAGAAGGCTGTACAACCCTTTCCAGACCCGACTTCCGTGCAAAATTTAAATCAAAGTTAATGTCTTAAGAAGATTGTTACAAAAATAATACGTTTTTCTCGTGGAATATTTGAGAAATAATGGAAACTGCAGATACCCTTGCCTCGGAGAGATAACCGCTGATAACTGGCTGGTTATCCTCTTATGGTCTTTGTCTATGCATAGATTTACATACATACATTTTAAAAGGCAAGACCATACTACATGAGTTGCTTTGCAACTTTTCCCTCCCCGTTTAACCATATATTGTGAACGTTTTCTGGAGTCACTAAATAGTTCACGGGGTGGTGTTTTACGACCCTGGATTATAATGTACCGCCATTTACTTAAGCAGCTCCATATTGTCAGACGTTTAGTTTGGTTTTAATTTTTTTTGCTATTATAAACAACCTTCCAGGGAACATCTCTTAAATAAATTTCTGCAGTTATTTATGATTGTTTTCTAAGGATAAATTCCTACAGCGGGATTTGCTGTCTAAGTGGGTTATGCACATTGAAGAATTTGACTCGGGACCCTTTGAAAGGGTGGTATGGTTTTGAGCTCTTGCCAGCCAATGTGTGGAGATCTGTTTCTCTGTCCCCCCAGCATTTCTCTGTCTTTTTTGAACTGCTTATGTACCTACTAAATATTATTGAACTCAGTGTCATTTCATTTTGCTTAACCTTGACATCTTTAAAGTTTCACATTTTAAAATATTTTTCACTATTAGTATTTTCTGCTATAAATGTCCCAGTGATCTCCTTTGCCACACTGGTATTTCAACATGTTGAGACTGGAAACCCTTTCATTATGTATCTTGCAATTATTTTCTCTCTGGTTCTCATTGTCTCCCAGCTATGGGCACAGCATCAGACTTGAATTTTACATGGAGTCAGTTCTATATTTTATTTTACTAGAAGACACTAAGAATGTCCCCAGGGAAAGATGAGATAAACTCATGTCCACATCTCTCTCTCTGACTCTTTGGGATGTGTATTTTCTTCAACCTTTAATCCACCTGAAATGTATTTGGGAATATGAAGCAAAGCCCTCATGAATGAATTTAACAGCACTGTTTCATATATGGCCAGTTGCTTACCCACAAAGTTCTAAACACACTAATAAGAAGCCTCTCTTTCCTTCTCCTACCCTGTCTTCACTCTTCTATTTATCCTTCCCTCTCTTTTTCTTTTGAGGGCTCTGAGAATGAAATCCACTATTTTCTGCCTACTGGGCCATGGCTCTACACCTGGGTTATGCCCCAGACTCTGACTGATGAATTCCATCCAGTCTTGAATATTATTGATGAACCCCACCCCAAGCCCTCACTGGGGGATTCTAGGCAAGAGCTCTACCTCTGAACCACATTTCACTCACCTATCCTCTGTTCTTATTGCCATACCTATTACAATGCTACTTTATTTTATTTACAGATTGATACTCCTTTGATGCTTGTTAATACAAAATTTCTAACCCTGTGTGATCAAGCTTTACTTAACCATTAACTCATTTAGATGATACTTAAAAACACTTGGTCAAACTAAAAAAAAAACCAAACAAACTATTAAAAGAAGATGCACTTCAAATGGGCTTATGGGTAAATTGGTGATAAACAAAGCTCCTTCAATATTTAGTCCTTGCCCTGCCTTAAGAACATGTCATACAGCCCTCTCCAACTTTATCCTTCTTGCATCAACTTCAGTAAAGCCGCTTCATTCTACTTCCTTCTAGAACCATTGGGTTTGCATTGGGTTTCCCAGTCAGGCAGGCATAATTTCATATCAACCAATTTCAACCAAATTCAGAGTCAAAGATCTGTTTTGATTACGTAGAAAATAGGAAAGACAGTGCTTAAGATGAGGATGTGAGGCTCTTTGTGTGTTGGAGAACAATAGTGTCTACAGTCTGAAAATGACCCTGCTATCTCTGACCTGCCAAGAATGCACCAGTGAATAAGCAAATCCCACTTAGCATGCAGACAGTATCAGTAATACTGGAAATACTACTAGAAAAACCAGACGAACAGTGTCCCCAGTATTTACGTCCTTTGTGGATCATGGAATAACGAGAGCCTACTTCTTGGGTGTTACTCTATCCCTCTTTCCTCAATCCATTTCCTCTGTGAACTGTGACATTGTGGGTGACAAGGAGATTCCATGCTTGGGAAGAAGTTCTAGGATGTTGTAGAGTGTGACATGATCACAGGAAAGGGATTGCTAAGACCCTGGTGTTTCTGTGCTGTGAGATGATTTTGCTATTGACTTGTTTGGGGGCAGGGCTGAGTGGGGAAAGGAAACAGAACCGGGATACATGTTGATGACAGAGTCAGTGAGATTTAATGAGAGAGAGAGAGAGAGAGAGAGAGAGAGAGAGAGAGAGAGAGAGGAACAAAAGAATAACATCCACACTTCTGAGCACAGAAACTGGATTGTTACTCAGTGTGTTAGTCAGAACTTTGATTGGCAGGGTGATCAAACACCTGGGAGAACAACAGAAAGAGAGGGATTATTTATTTTGGCTTACAGTCTCAGAGGGATCAGTTAATCCCCGTCAAGAAGGCCTGGTGGAACAGCTCACATCATAGAAAGGAGATACTGGAACTCAACTGGCTGTTTTCCTTTTCTCAATGAATTCCAGCGAGTCTTCCAGACCAGGCACAGTGCCATTCACATTCTAGATTTTTCCTCTTCAGCTAATTTTTTTCTGGAAATTGTCCTACAGACATCTAGTTTCTTAGGCTACTCCCTAAAGATTACCAATCATGCAGAATGAAAGACTGCTATGGAAGTAGATATGAATTAGAATCAAATAAAGAACTATGTGTGTAGATCCAGCTTTCTAGTCATCAACAGACAGAGTCCCTGACTCCAACACTCCCACATACAAAGGAAGCACTTTGGTGCCTGCACTGGAAAGCCCAGGGATAGAAGTGGCTTATGTGTCAGGTGCTCAACACTAACACCAGGCCTTTCTGCCATTCTCCCTTCTTTCCCTCTCTTCCATGCTTTTCTGATGTTGCCTTATGCTCTGATAGGCTGGTCCCATGTATCATCATATAGTTGATTCAGCTACCTCAAGTTATATCCTAACAGTTTAGCAATCTCACTAATATTTTTATTCTTCAAATGGCACCAGCAAAATCATTCAGTATGAATATTCTGGAGTGATTTTTGACTCTATACCTCTCTTTTTGATAATCTATTCTTCACCTTTCTTTATGACATTCTCTGGCTAGTTTAGTCATATGACTAACCATACTAAAAATACATTGCAAGAATACACTATCCTCTGCAACAAAACAAAACAGAAAGAAAGGAAAGAAGAAAGGAAGGAAGGAGGAAAGAAAGAAGGAAAGAAGGCAGGCAGGCCAACCAGACAATTCATGGATGGCTATTGTTTGTCAATAAATAGTTGGCTCTAAAATAATTTTTCTTTTCTTTTTTAAAATTTTTATTTATTATTCTTTCATAAATACATCCCAACCACAGCTTCCCCTCCTTTCACTCCTCCAAGACTTTAGCCCCTCTCCAGACACAGTCTCCCTACTCCCCCCATAAAAAAAGCAGGCCTCCCAGGGACATCAACCAAACATGGCCCAAGATACAACAAGACCAGGCACAAACCCTCACATCAGGGTTGGGCACAGCAACTCTATAGGAGAAAAGGGTCTTAAAAGCAGGCAAAGAGTCAGAGACACCCCACCTCCAACTGTCAGAACCCCCCCCAAACACCAAGCCAGCAACCATATTGTATATGCAGAGGACCTAGCACAGATGCATGCAAGCTCTGCTCTTCCTACTTCAGCCTCTGGGAGTCCCTATGAGCCCTGCTTAGTTGATTCTGTGGGCTGTGCTCTCCTGACTCCAAAATTTAATGACTAAGGCACGGGAGATGAAAGAAACACTATATTGATTTATGCCAGAACAACAAATGTAACAGGGACCGCCCGCAAGAAAATTTTCTACCTTATTTCTCGGGTACTTGAGTAGAGATGTTGACCAGAGTTTGAAATGCATCTGGGAAGGTTCGGACAGGACTAAGTACTTAGAGAAGCAATCCTGATGGAATGACAAAAAAGTCCGAGCTTCGTATCTGTGAGCTTTGTGTTATTACAGTGAATAACCTGGAAGAAAGAAAGGATAGACTTATCTTGCTTACAATTTGGAGGTTCCAAATGCAAGATTGGATGTGCCTAATCAATCAGTCTCTGTTGAGTGTGGAGTATGGTGGCATTTCATTTGTGGGGTGGGCATGAGAACAAATGACCATGTATTGAAACAGACAGAAAGTAGCTGGGTCATACAATCTCCTCTGGGGGTATGCCACCAATGACTGAAGTACCTCCCATCCAACTCTACCTCCTAAAGTGACTCCCAGTACTGACACCGTGGGAACCATGCCTTTAAATTTGGATGCCCAGGAAATGTGTCATCAGATTCCCATAGGGCTGAAGACTGAAAAAACATGATAAATGGGGACAGGGCAATGTGTTGACTCTCCTTTTCAAAAGCAGATTGGATTCGGAGCAGGGCCATAGGTCAACGTCAGAAGGAAATATCTGTGGAGGTATCATAGCTCAATTTTAGGAACGAACACTAGTAGAAACTTTAAGGGAGGAAATTAGTCAGAGCTAAAGGAAGCTGCAGGCAAATAGGAGTAAAGGAGTCCTTAGGAAGAGAGAAGTGGGTCTGTTCTGTCTTAGTAACAGGAGGAAGTTGGTAGGGATTGGACAAGTGCAACTGGGCCAATAGATTCCACACCAGGAGTTGAAGTCTGTTTGTGATAGATTCTTACATCTCCATGATGAACCAAAGTTTGAGGTTGTGTTCAGAGGAGAGGTAGAATCATTGCTTGACCTTTGAGTCCATAAAGGGCATGAGCCAAGAGTACAGGACAGTACAATGGGGTAGTATCTAGCAATGAGATGAGAGGAGTCTTTGAGATTTCCTTGGTGTGACATTGTGTCTAATTGTGTTTCTAACCAGCTCATCATAGTAGCATCTTGCTGCAGACTGCTGTCTTGTTCTGCAGGATCCTAGATGTGGGTGTATTTACTATCCCCACATCAGAGGCTGGCTTTAGGGTGGGATTCCCATAACAGGACACAGATGCCCCACTGCTGGAGCTCTGAGACTACATGAAACAAAGCAACCACAGTTATAATAAAGTGCCAACATTTGCAGGAAGGAGCAGCATTTACACAGCCCTGTTTTCACTTTTTGAAGCTGTTGAAGTCAGAGTAAGGCAGAATTTCCCATAATCCAAAGGCCCAGCCTCCATCCAACACATTCATATAAGCATAATACTGCCCTAGTCACAAAGACTTACAGAATTGTTGAATGGGTGAAGGATGCTAGAGCCATTGTGGTCTGAGGGATGGTAGATGTCCAGTGACAAGATGCTGTATCTATATACAGAAGGTGAGGTCTTTGTGTTTTATCCTATACAGTAATTTGCAGTCTAAGAAATTCACATTGAGAGGCTGAATTGAGAGTTTTGGCAGCTAAGAGTGCTGACTGCTCCTGAAGAGGACCTGTTGGGCAGCTCCCAACTGCTCTAGGAAATCTGATAATCTTTTCTCATCTCTCTGGGCATCTGCACATACCCACACTTGTACATATAATTAAAATAGAGCACACCTTTAGCACAATGTTTTTATTTTTCTTCTCTTTTTTCCTTCTAGCATGGCTTCTTTCCTTCTCTCTTTTTTCTTCCTTCCTTCCTTCTTTCCTTCCTTCCTTCCTTTTTTTTTTTTTTTCCTTTTTCTGAGTCAGGGTATTTCTAGGCAAACCACACTGGCCTAGATCATGACATCCTTCTGCCTCAACTTCCTGAGTGCTGGGATTAGAGACAAACACCCCTGCTCCTACCACAATGTCAATTCTTGATTGACAGTTGAAGATTTAAGTACAAATTTCAAGTGAAATGTTCTCCACAACTATTGCTTTTTATGCTCTTAACTCTTTCCAGCATTAAAATAGACAAGTGTTTCTTCTCTACAGGAACGACACACTGACACTGCTAAATAACAAAAGCCAGGTTTAATGACTGGGGTGTTCTACACCCTGAGGCTGAGCATTGAGAACCAGAGGTGACATTGACTAGTCATGCCTGGCTCCTGGGAGGAGGTGCTTTCCTGTCCTCAAGGAAGTGTTTGACCATAAAGCCCAAGAGACTGCTGCCTGAAGGACAGAGATGAAGACACCCTTAGGGTGGCTGGCTCCATAACAAACATCACTCGAGACTTCCCTTTTCCCCCTCAGAATGCCAATGTGATTATGCGTGGAGCCGTTGCTATTTACAGATTTCTTAGCGCAGAGAGCATTACACAGCCAGTGACACAGAATTACAACCATCTAGACATATGGTTTGGATAAACAAAGCACAAAGCGCAAATTAACCATGGTTGACTATAACTCCCTGCTCTCTACTCCCTAGGGAAGGACTTTAGTGAAAATCCCCAGTCGGAGAAAGCAATACATATCAGAAAGCATAGCACATACAACGTGCTGTAGACAAATGCTAAGCCTTATTTAATGCTTTCCATGGTGCCAGAACACAATGGCACCAACCTGTCTAGGAAAAGTTATAACTCTCTGCCAGTTTCCTGTAAATAGAAACTTCTCTCCTACAGCTCCCATGCCTGTGTGCTCCAAGGCCAAGGGATGTCTCCTATTTGTCATCACCTTGCTTCTATTTCCCTTGTTCCCAAAGGCCAGTGGCCTCCTGCATCTAGAGGTCAGAACCGCATGGATGCAGATGCAAGGAAGCCTCTTCTGAGTAAGTACCCTTCAACCTCCCTCTGGAAGGAGCCATCCCCCTCCCCATGCTTGTCTACAGAGAAGCAGCCTCACCCCAACCCCCAGGCTTTGAGTGCATCCAACCCCAAGGGTGCCATTAGAAGCAAGCTGATTCTGTTTTCTGGCAGGAAAGAGTCCTTCATTTCCCATATTTTATACTTCATGAGAAAGTCTTGTAGGGCAGGGAAGTCTGTGTGAGGTCTTTGGCCTCCCATCACTGACACATGAACCTTATAAACTCTGACAATAGAGTATAATATTTGCTTTTTATAATACATGTGCATTGCTTTCCAAAGGAGAAAGCAAAATAAATAAATAAGCACAACAAAAGTCTATACTTGGCGCGGACAGGTCCACTGAAGTTTTTCAAAGGGGGAAGAAAAAAAATTCACAGAACACTCAACTAAATCTATACCTCCTTTTTTTCTTGTCGTGGTGACTTTTCAGATGTACATTACGTATTTATCTCTCTCTCTCTCTCTCTCTCTCTCTCTCTCTCTCTCTCTCTCTCTCTCTCCCTCTCTCTCTCACACACACACACACACCTTATAAAAATCAAAATTAGAATTCACCCTCCAGGTACCCACCTGGGAGAAGGGATGCACACGAAGGCTCTATAGTGTCACATGAACCTTAAAGGCTTAATATTTTATGAGTTGATAAACCTTCAAGGCTTATTATTATATTAGCTGACCCTAATACTTTAAGCATATACCAATGACAGATGCTCTATGACATGGACAGAGGAACAATCTGGAGGCTCAGCTGTTCAAGGGAAACAGGGCTTCCAGGAAGGCAATGAGGGTGTTGGGTTTCCAACACCCTCTCCATGGATATCCCAGAAGCTGAAGCTGACCTTCAGAGCTGCATAGTCATCGTGAACACTGGGATTCTTTGAGATCCACTCAAGTAGACTTGATGGTTGTCTCTTGTGCAGGTTGGTCGGCTGGTAGCAGGCTCACTGCACTGACCCCTCTTGGGTATTATTGACGTGGCTCTCCCCTGTCATTTTCACATTTCATTTTCAACCTTCTGATGTGAGTAGGGAAGACGACCAAATCGCTCTCTGTCACATTAATCTGCCCAAATAGGAACGGACGAGGACAGGAGCCGAGATTCCCAGGGCAAAGTTAATGGACTTAACAAAGCCACTTACGTGGATTCAATAATTCAGATCAACTCTATTCAATTTCACTAATAGTTCCTGAGTACTTTCAAGGAGAGGAGCCTTGTGCTCAGCCCTGAAGAAATTTTAGAAAAGGACTAGGCTCCAGTCTATGGGGACAAACATTTAGGAGGTCAAAGTGGTTCCAGAGAGAGAAGAGGGGCCTACAGGCATTGATTGGGGTCTGCTTTGCTGAATAGCATGATGGGAACCTGGCCATTTCTTCAAAACCTTTGCAAGTTTCTGTAAATCTTTGTAAATTATGGGTCATGTCTCAGGTCTTGATACTTCTTGCTTCTTTCTGTCTCAAAGGATTCAAATGACATTTTCACCCCAAACATATTAGAGATAACATCTGGCCACGTGATTGGCTGTGGTCCACTCTTCTTGGGACTCGATCATCCAGTGGATGCGTTTCATATTGAGCCTGTGCAAAACAGATTAGCTGAGCCCATAAAGAGGCTCACATTTAGTTTTATGTGACATTCATTAGTACCATGTTCCATATGTACTTACAGATGCACATTCTATAAATTGGAATCCCTAGAGGCTAGATTCAGATGATAGAGATTGGAGGAAGGAAATCTTTCTGGCTCTCAAAGAATGGAGGGGAAAAGGCAAGTTCAAAATAGACAGTACAAGGTATATCTGGGGTCTGGACAAGACTAAGCATATGCTCTGTTGAGGACTATGTGCTATGGACACTTTCTGACCTCACATCCCCATATTCTAGATCTGACATCATGCTGGAGAGAGGCTTATGGTCCTTGACTGATGTCAAGGGTTCTGCATTTGGTATTGTGGTTCATTGTTTTGCAACGATCCACTACAGAGGGAGAGGCTAGCTCTGCATAACTAACTAGTAAGTCATTATTGGAAATAAAGGGACTGACTTTTGTGTGACACCCGATGAATAGTGTGAATAAATGTTTATTTACCCCAGAACCAACAACAGACCAAAATAAGGATGCTACCAAAGTGCTATTATGTGAACCAATGAGTTCTACTGAGGTTACTTACAGGATTGTGGGTGAAGAATTGCTTACAGGAACAGACATGGCTCAAAGATGACTGTATCACCAAAAGCCCACCCACGTGTGAGTGACAGTTTATAAAACAGGAAACCTGGTACATACTACACAACCTTCATGGCACTCAACAGGTTGGAGAATGTCTTCTCCAGGTAGCTCATTTGGTTTCTGCTTCTTTCAATCAGCTCAGTTTATCTGAGAAATTCTCCCAACAGTATTTCCTTAATATATGATTGAGGAGAGAGAAGCCTAATGAATCTGCTCAGTTTCAGGAACTTCCTGAAGCCTCTTTCTGACAAGATGAAATGTTTCACTTCCTCTTAGAACATTCTGTTGTTTCACCTCCCTGTAAACACCCTGTCTTAACAAACTTTCTTCAAAGATGGACAGTTTTATCTCCAAGGAAATTGATATCCTACAAGGGCCAAGACAGAAAGGATGTAACCACAGTCTATCAGCCAATGTGATGGTTATTGGAATTAAACACTTGGCTAGACAACAAGATAACAGTGAGATTAGTGATGAGCAGTTCTGGGTGTCTTAGGGGAAACATAGCCTATGAGTGCTCTGAGCTAATACGTACTTTAATTAATCAATAACTTCAGATTTTGAATTGACTATTCAGAGGCAGTAGAACTATGGTAGGTGGGGCCATGTTGGAGGTAAGGGATATGTCCAGGAGACCACAACTTACTTCCCTTGGTCCATTCCTGAATTCACTCTTTCTACTTTCTGGTCACAATAGTAATCCGATCTGTTCCTCCACAGTATGGGGAACTCACACCTCTGAAACTATGGTTCATGAATCTTCCCCCTTTCAAGATATCTCCACCAGGTATTTGGATATAATAATACAGCTAAGCACCATTTGACTGCAAGGATAATACACCCATACTCACTGAAGCCGAAGAGCAGATACATATTTTGATGATGGGCAGCTAATCTTCCTCTATTAGGGTTTCTACACCTTTCATTGTTGGACAACTTCTGAATTTCAGAAAAACAGCTTTGGGATTCATCATTAGCATGTCTGTCCTCACTGTGAACTCATAAATTTTAAATTTTGTATTTTAGTTTATGTGTGTGGAATTTTGCCTGCATATATGTGTGTACCTCACAGGTATGCCTGGTACCCACAAAGGTGTTGGGTCCCCTGGAACTGGAGTTACAGGCAGCTGTGAGCTGCTGTGTGGGTGCTGAGAGTAGAACCCAGGTCCTCTGGAAGAGCATCCAGTGCTCTTCAGCACTGAGCCATCTCTGGAGCCCTATATAGAGCATTTAAATTTGGTGTGTCTGAGCACTAATTCTCCTCCTTTGAATGTTCTGTCAACTACTTTCAACTTTACTAATCAATTTCACAAAAATAAGACATATATCGCTGCCCCAATATCTTTCTAAAATCCATTTCTGTTTTCATTTCTTTCAGGTACCAAGCTGTTTTCCTACCTTTGTTGAAATGGCTAGCTCATCCACTTTTGATTTACCTTGGCATTGACATCTTTTTCAATAACTCCCCACCCCCGCCATGTGTGTGTGTGTGTGTGTGTGTGTGTGTGTGTGTGTGTGTGTGTGAGTGTGTCTATTTTGGGACTCTTCTGTTCCATGGAATTGCTAGGCTATTCATATGCTAATGCTACTGTCTAGTACTTTAGCTGTATTTAAATACCATAAACTAGTCTTGACACAAGGTAGTAGCACATCTCCAATAAAAAAATAACAGCTGGTATTTTATAAAAGTAGTATCTCACACTGTATTTCCACTCCTCTATAGCCACATGCCCTTAGTGGCATACCAGACAGAAAGTCCACTGTGCTATACTGGCCTAGAAGAAGGTAAATTATATGTGTGCATGTGTGTCTGTGTGTATGTACATGTGTGAGTATGTGTCCATGTGTGTATACATGTTTGTATGTCTATGTATGTGTGTGCAAGCATACATGTATACATATGTGTGCATGCACTTGCATATGTGTGTATGTCTGTGTTGTGTATTTATGTGTGCATGTGTGTCTATGTGCATGCACGTGTGTATATGTGTGTGTATGTGTGCATGAGTGTGTATGTCTGTGTATGTGTGTATGTGTGTATGTATGTCTGTGTATGTGTGCATGCCTACATGTGTGTGGATGTATGTCTGTATATGTGTGTATGTGTGTGTATGTCTGTGTATGTGTGCATGCCTACATATGTGTGGGTGCATGTGTGCATGCCTGTGTGTGTATGCATGTATGGCTGTGTATCTGCATGTGTGTGGGTGTGCGTGTATGTCATATCTGCTGTGGTGACAAAATACCTATGAAAACCAGCTTGAAAGAGGAAGAATTTATTTTGGCTTATGCCTTTAGAGGTGATGCCATCTCGAACTGGATCCATTACAAAGGACTTGAGGTACGGCCTGGCAGAAAAGCATGGTGGAGGAAAGCATCCAGGAAGCAAGGGGAGACTGAGTCAGGAATAATATAAACCTCCAAAGGCATTTCCCGAGCAAACCATTTCCTCCACTCAGGACCCACCTTCTACAAATAAGGGCATATCAATGAGCTAATCACTGATTAGGTTAGAGGCCTCATGATTCAATCACACTGCAACGGTGGAATGAAGCCTTTAACCTGTGGTCCTTCAGCAAGGACTTGTCCTTTCCAGACTGTAATAGTGCTGCTTGCTCTTGATAAGAAAAATAAACTTGTGTTGGATTTGTTTGTTTGTGGAGGGAGTCGAGCTTTTGGATACAGGCCCACTAAACTGAGGCAACAATTAATCTCAGGTCGTTCCATGAGGAAAGGCATCTTGTCTTTGAGCAGAGAACTTCTGGGGTCCAATCCACAATGGCAGGAAGCTGGATGGTCATGCCTCACCCCTTTCCCCTTATCTCCTCACAGCCTCTTCCTCGTTTAACTGCTGCCCATACTCTGACTCCACAGTGTTTCTCTCTGTTCTTTTACTACCACTCACATACACAGAGGTGTACAGATGCTGGAAGCTGCCTGCTATGGTTTGTCAACTCAGTGCTACCCAGTGTCCCCTGGGAAGAGGCAATCTTAACTGAGGAATTGCTTCCATCTTATTGGCCCATGAACATGCCTGTGGGGGAATTTTCTTGATAATTGATTGATTTGGGAGGGTCCAGCCTACTGTGAGCAGTGCTGTTCCTAAACAGGTGGTCCCAGGTTGAATAGGAAGGCTATTCTAGTAAACCAGGAGAGAGAGAGAAACAGAGAGAGAGAGGCTAGTGCCTTGCTGGCCCTTTGTGTCGAAATCACCTTAGATGTCAGCATGCTCTCCAAAAATTACATGAATTTTTAAGTCCTGGAAAACAATTTTTAAACTTAAAGATTACTTGCTACCCAGGCATATGTGATTATGTGTAATGTAACTTGTGGTCAATTATACTCAAAAGCTTTTCTTTGGGAATTTCATGATTTTCCTGTCAAGTTATTATAGCCTCTCAAAATCAAATTAGCAATTTTTACTATAGATTCTAACATGAAAAACATTTATGCTTCTTGCCCAGTGGGGTAAATTTATGTATATAGTAGTGTCTATGACACAGCCCTGTTTTAAAACTGCAGTACTGAGGATTAAACCCAGGCCCTCACACATGGGAAGCAAGGATTCTGCCACTGAGCCACATTGCCCAGGCTGGTCTTGAACTTGTCATCTTTCTGCTTCAGCCTCCTAAGTAGTTGGGATGTTGGCCCTGCTAACCACTCTAGCTCCATGAGGCAACCCTAAGGTTGCAGATTTATGTCTCCTGGGTTCTACAGTGCGACGCTTTCTGAGTATGTCACGATAGGGTTAATCTTTCAAATACAGTTAATTGCTGAATCACAAAAATATTAAGACAACCTAATTATATAATTACCTGTATTAATGAGGATGTTTGGCTGATGCTTGAATCTCATAGCTTGATATTTAGTTAAATTTCAATTACTGACTCCAATTGATGCCACCTCAGACATGGGATTGTATAAATATAAAACGTGGAGTATGTTTGATTCCAAATTGTCCCCCAGATCACCCATCCAGCTGAACCCATCACTGACTCCTTGTTTACAGCAGGCAAACTTACACAAAACAGCAGTGTATCTTATTTTAGACTCTGTGTGGGGCGGAAAGAAAAAGGTCTCTGTTCATGCACAAAAGTTCATGTGATAATTAAAACAATGTCACCGTAGCCCTAACTTCTGTAGTTTTGAAGCTCCCATTTTGACTTTATCTTATATATTTATTGTGGAGCATATTTTATTGATGTGGCATAAAATGATTTTCAGGGCTTCTATCTAATAACTGTTTTATCATGCATTTTATTCTTTATATTTTTGTAGTGGATAATTCCGACTTCTCCTTTGATAATAGTGTTCTTGTTACTTTTCTGTTGCTATAATAAAACACTCTGACCCAAAACAATTAGGGAACAAAAAAAGGTTTCTTTCCACTTACATTTCCAGGTTGTAGTGCACAATAGACTTAAGCAGAAACTCAAGGCAGGGACTAAGGCAGAGACCATGGAGGAATGCTGTTTACTGGCTTCTTCTCTGGCTAATGCTCAGGGAGCTTTCCTATATAGCTGAAGCCCAGCTGCCTAAGGATGGTGCCTCTCATAGTGGGCTGGATTCCTCTACATCAGCCATCAGTCAAGACAATATTTCACAGACATTGCCATGGGTCAATTTGATGAAGGTGATTCTTCAAGTGAGGTCTCTCCTCAGGGGACTCTGGGTTGCAGCAAGATGACAATTAAAAAAATTAGCAATCTTCCACAATTACTAAGCTTATTTAAGCAGCCACCTGAAGCTCAGGAAATACCCTAAGAGAAGAGGTAGAAAGACTGTTAGAGCCAGATGATTAGGATGCCTGCTACAAAATGGTGTTTTCTAGACAGGACAGGGACGGATACCCATGAAATCTCACAGTATGACTGTATAAGGACAACACCAGTCAACAAGCCAATGTGGAAAGGGGAAGTTCCAAAAGTTAAACATCGTGAATGACGACAGGAAGAGGGGAAAGCACAGAGAGAGCGTTCAAATGCTTGATGCAACCAGGAACATTTTTCTTGTCCATCCTCATTTGCTGTGACAATCAAGAGGTCTGGCCACAGGAGCATTTTCTTTTTCAGGGTTCTAGGGTGATACCTAACTAAAGACTCTGAACATGTGGTAAAGATTCCAGGAAAAAGGAAGAAATGTAAGGTGAGGGAGGGAAAACAATCAAGCATTTTTTTCCCCTCAGGTCTCAACAGGGACAATTTAACTAAATTGCACGGACAAAGGAAGACTTAGACATAGGAGAGTGTGAGGAAAGAGTCAGGCAATATGCTTTGTGGTTTCATGCTCTTTTATTTAAGATAATTTCTCTATCACTTATTTTTTTTTTTAAAAAAAATATTTATTTATGTACTTTAAATAGGTGGTCTACCTACATGGGCACAAGCATCCTTGGAATCCAGAAGAAGCCACAGGGTCCCCTGGACTTGGGTTTGCAGGTGTTTGTAGGCTACTGAGCCATCTCACTTGTTTAAGCAGACTATTTTTAGGTCAGTTTTAGTTTTATAAAAAAAAAGATTATGAGCAGAAGATAAAGAAAATTCTCATATATTCCTCACCCTGACACATATATGTACAGCCTCCTCCGCTTCCAACAGTAGTTGGTAGCTGGGGAGGGAGAACCAAGACAATGTATTTCTCACACAGTGATGTGTCATTGTCACCCAGGGAGCATAGTTTACATAATGGGCTTTCTCTTGTTGGTGTACACTCTTGTTGATTTAGACAAATGTATGTAGTGCCATGCGTTTACCATGATAGGGTTTTGTAGAATTGCTTCACCATGCTGAGAATCCCTGGACTTGCTTGTCTGTGTCCCATAAAGCTTTATCAAATGTTATCTGCATAGTTCTACCTTTTCTAGAATGTTCTGTGTAGTTGAAATCATGCAGTAGCTAGCCACTTCTTAGTAATGTTTCTTCTTATGGTTTGATAATTCGTCTCATTTTAGGCTTGAATAATGGTCCATTGTCTGGTTGTTCATTCATCAGTAGGAGGACATATTGATTGCCTTTGAGTTTGACAATTATGCATAAAGCTTTGACAAACATCTGTATACAGTCTTCTTCCTCCTCCTCCTCCTCCTCCTCCTCCTCCTCCTCCTCCTCCTCCTCCTCCTCCTCCTCCTCCTCCTCCTCCTCCTCCTCCTCCTCCTCCTCCTCTTCTTCTTCTTCTTCTTCTTCTTCTTCTTCTTCTTCTTCTTCTTCTTCTTCTTCTTCTTCTTCTTCTTCTTCTTCTTCCATATAGGTTTTTCAGTGTCATTGGGCAATTAGCAATGAACATGATTATATAGGTTTGTATTGTCAGAGTCTGTTCAGTTTTGTGTGAAAATAACTACCTGTTCCCAGGGTAGCTGTACCATTCTGCACTTCTACCAGCAATGAACCAGTTCTCCATGCTCCAAGCATCCTTTAGTGGTGGTGGGCTGGACTTTGGTTATCCTCAGTGGTAGAATACTCTCTAGTTGTAAAGCCCATTGCTGTCTCAAATCTCACTCCTACTTAATACTGGGCTAAGGATCTGCCTTCATATTTTGTAGTTTCACCTAAAACCATTTCTAATATTACTTATGCCTCCCCTCAACAAGGAAAGAAGTCATGATGAAAGCTTTAAGGATGTCCCAAGATCAAAAAGAGGGCAAAGAATTAACATCCAGAATACATAAACAATGAAGAAAAAAAAAACCAAGGGAACGGCCCTATAAAAATGGGTGTGATGGTACTGGGAGCAGGCTTTGAGGTCTCTGAAGCTCAAGACAGGCTTAGTAGTTCACTGTCTCTTCCTGCTGTCTGCAGATTAAGATGTAGGACTCTCAGCTCCTTCTCCAGCACCATGTCTGCCTGTGCGCCGCCATGCTTCCTGCCAGGATGACAATGGATTAAACAAACCTCTAAAGTGTAAGACAGCCCCAATAAAATGTTTTCCTTTACAAGGGTTGCCATAATCATGGTGTCTCTTCACAGCAAAAGAACACTAAGACAGTGGACTATGACTCTGGATAGAGAGTTCTCAAAAGTAGAAATAAAAATGGCTAAGAAATACCTTAAAATTGACTAATGTCTTTACTAACCGTGGAAATACAAACTAAAATTACTGAGATTTTTTTTTTCATCTCACCCTAGTTATAATGACTAGGATCAGGAAAATCAAGGACAGCAGATGCTGCTAGAGCCACTCTGGAAAGCACTGTGCAGACTTCTGAAGAAAGCAAGCATCTTTACGAGACTCTATCTGACAAATAAGGAGAATTCACGACTCAGCAATAGGGAAACCAAGGCAGGAAAATTACCATTAATTCTGATGCCACCCTGGGCTACAGTGTAAGACTCTGCTTTAAACAGAAATAACAGCAAACAAATTAATACACAAATATCTCAACTGACCTGGAAGGCCTGTATCAGTATGGGCAGCAGATGCCTGCCTGCAACCTTGAGACTTCTCACTTTAGAGCCATTTTCAATAAGACCTTCTTTCTTTCCTTGATGTGTTCGGTTCTGCTACTGGCCTCATCTGCCTACGAACATTGGGTTTCTCAGCCACCAATCTCTCCCCGCCAGGGTATGTCCAGCCACAGGCTGGCAGCAGCTTCCCCAGCTCCTCTGGGTACCCAGTGTCTGATTAACTCTGATGATGGTTGTCCCATTTTCTCATAAGCCCTTCTACATTACATCCCACCTCCCTTCCCTTCCTCGATGTGCTCCTCCCTGTTGGTTTTAGTCAGGGAATTATTAGCTCCAGCCTCATCTGAGACCCATCCTACCTGCTCTCTATGCCTGACCCTAAGATGACCTCCAATGATCCTTCCAGTTGCTGAACTCAGCTGTGGGACTCTCTAGCGCCAAGCCATGGTTCCATTCTTTTCCTGTGGTTCTGAGTCACCCCACAATCAGACTATGCATTGCTTAAAGGCTGCATGCACTCCCGCCCTTGTTTCTGAACCCTTCCATGATCCTCAGCTCCATCTCCAAGCTGCCTGTTGGATGGATGATGAACGCCGCTGGGATTTTAGAGAGACAGAGGGACCCACAAGTGGGAGGTGCCCGAAGAATGAATCCTTATTTTCGATCCTATGGGAGTCTCTTTGTCAAGGACTCTTTGGACTATGAAAACAGGAACAATTATGGTGTAAATGGACTTTGAAAATAGCAATAATTAGGTAATTAAAGATGTGCTTCTGTTTCATTACAGTGTCCATAAAATTCCACCATCGAAAAACAAACTATTTTAACATATTTTACTTAATATAATTCATGTAATTGTGATTTTTATGTTCCACCTAGTTATGCAATTAAGTAGTACATGATGATTCCTTACAATTAAACATTGCTAAAATCTGCTGCCAGTTCACAAAGCGGAGCATGATATATTTAACAACTTTTTATGCTAAGCCGTACATACTCAGCATTGTATTCACTTAATTCCATTTTAATTAGTTGAATAATATTTTTAAATGTAAATTTAGGCCTAAGTAGAATGCCACAGTACTTAAGGCTGTTTGCTTTCAAATTATGTATCTGTAACTCGTTGGTGCTTGTCAGGGAGGGAAGCAGTGTGGACTTCCAGGACCAGGGATAGCTGCTCTTCACTAAGTGGCTTCCCTCAGTGTTTAGATCCAGTCTAAACCATTGGACCATCAAAACTTCTCGATGATCCCCCTTGAAGAATTAACCCCTAGAAGCTCATGGCATGTATTCCAGACTTTGCTCCTGGGGCTATTGCAGCTCCTTGAGGCACAGAGAAAAAGAGAGCCAGAGACACCATGGTCTATCTATCTATCCATCCATCTATCTATCTATCTATCTATCTATCTATCCATCATCTATCTATATCTATCAGTAGTCTCTTGGGAACTTGTTTCAGTCTTTGGGGATGCTGCCCTTGGAAGGGATTGGGAGTACTCAGACCATGGCTAGTTCTGAAGAAAGCATGCTGCTATAGATGACTGAGTTTAGCCTTGTCCCCTCATAAAATCTCCCCCTTCAACTCATGCTCCCACCATGATGTCACTCACCCTCAGAGCAGGTAGCCAAGAGACTCTTGCCAAAGCTTTCACCATATTAGCAAACTGCTTTTCTTTATGTTGCCCAGACTTAGGTTTTATCTTAGCGATGAGACGTGCATCAATACACAGCCTACTCCCCCCGCCCCTTTCTGTAACAAAACATGGATCCTCTGCTGAATTGGCTACATAGCACCAACCTTTATGGTGGCTTTACTGCTAAGTGGGGAGAAGAGGGCAGAGGAGGCTAGCTCTCCCTCCAAAGAATCTATCCCCACACTATGGTGTTAGAATAATTCTAGGTACCTAAGAGACATGGCTGCAGCTGTTTCATTATAGCATCTGTGAACTCCATCACAGAAAAACTCAACTCTTTGGCTTCATGGAATTCAGGAGTAATTTACTGTAACTCCTGAATCCCAACTGGTTACCAACAGGGTTTCGTCCTCATGTCCTTGAATTAGTTGTATACATTCTCAGGCTCAGCCTCCATCTTGCTTTCTCCATGACACTTACCTCATGCTGCTTCAGGAGTGGATGAGACAAGGCATGAGGGCTTCATAATCAGGACAGACATAGTAATGATACTTAACACTTGACTACAGAGTTCATCAGAACATGCCCATTCCTTATACATTCATTTGGGCATTTAGTACACCAAAACACACATGATAGATCAGGCATCCCCTCTTACAAGAGGTTATGACACTGTCTGAAGTCACATGGAATTAGGGGACCAGGATTCAAACCCTCTGGCTTCTACTCTGCCTTGCTTCTCCAGCAGAGTGCCCGGCAATAGCCAGGGTCTGGTCAATTTTGGTTACTTCTTCAAGATTCCTTGAATCCTGAGATAGGCTTATTTTCTTTGTTCTTGTTGCTTCTCTCATTGGTCTTCCAGGTCAATAATCACATTGGAATATCTAGTAACTTTCCTGCTGGTGTTTCCTGTCAGCTTTCCACATGGAATCACATAGATCCATACCTCTGGGCTGGTAGGTCTATTGGAACATTGCCAGGAACTTCATCAGTGGCTGTGGACCTGCCATGCTACAACCTTGGGGTTTTAAAGTCCCTAGTCATGTCCTCTGCTTGGTAAGAATCCCAACTGCCCCCCCCCATGTCTCTAGGGAATTCCCCCATTCCCAGCCTTAAGCTGTTGATAAGTCTGCATCCCTACCGTCACCAAGTCTTTGGTAGGACTGAATACGTGGCTTAGTTGAGGCAGTGGCAACGGATGGGACTGCGTGCAGTAATGATGTTGTCAGATAAAGAGTGAGGCCTGGCTATGGATGAGGATCCAGCATAAGCACATCCAAGGCTGTACTTGAGCTGGGTCTCTGTAAAACCAGCTGCAGCAGACACCATGGAGGAGAGAGCCCTCCAGGCCTGGCACAGTGCTGGCTGCTCTGATCCTATGTTCTAACTCCTCTGCCAACCCCATCTTTAGGAAAGCCTTGAGTCTGTACTGGGTATGAGTTGTCCACTTACAAACCATGTCCCATTGACAGGTATTAGTATCGCGACACATTACACCCTTCATATGTATATATATATATATATATATATATATATATATATATATATATATATACATATATATGAATACACACACATACATATTTGGCAAAGTGTGTTTCAAGTTTCCAAGATCTTCTTTGTTGTATCAGTTGCTTTTCTGTTGCTCTGATAGACACCATGACCACGGCAACTTAGAGAAGGAAAAGTTTATTTGGGTTTCTGATTGCAGAGGGATAAGAGTCCATCATGGTGTGAAGGTATAGCAGCAAGCAAAGAGTGTGCTAAAAGCAGAGTGTGCCTATGTATTCTCAGTTATCCCAGTGATGTACTTCCTCCAGCAAGGCTGTACCTCTAAACCCCCCCAAACAGCACCCACTGGGGACCAAGTGTTCAAATGCCTGAGCTTATGGGGGGCATTTCTCATTTAAACCACCATACTTGTCAAAAAGGCAGGCGCACTATACAAGCCAAGCCAGTTGGACTCTTTCCTAGGATTGTGAATGATAAGAGAGGCTGACAAAGCCTGGAGCTGGTTCAACCCAGTAGGATGTTAGAGTAGATACTCACTCGAGGTCCCACAGCTCAGAACCCTGAGGCTTCCTAACTCTCTTTGAGACCCCTTGCTGTGCCTTCCCGTTAATCCCCTCTGCTCATCCATGCCCCTCTCCTGAGGCCCAGCCTTGGATTCTATTGGTCGGCACCCAAGTATCTCTTGCCTCTATTGCTGCCACCATGATGGGATGACCCACACACTCATCCGTTCAGTGTGCATGGAAGAGTATGGCATTCTCTCTGAGAGGCTTTGAACTTGTCTCTGAGGGGAAGCTGAGGGATGGACAGAGAAGGCTCCATGGCGTGCTTGATGTCATGATTGCTTGTCCTCCCCTATTTGGTCGACCTGGTTATTCTGTTCAAATGTTATTTGGGGATGATATTGATTCTTCCCTTTATTGTTGCATGAGCACCAGAGGCAGCCATCTAAAGCATGAGGACAATGCATAGATGTTCCTCTTCCTGGTTGGTCAACCTGTTAGTCTTTGGGGACTTGCAGAAAGGAGGTCTCTTGGGGTCTCAATAGTAAATCCAGAGATGGGAATCAGATGTGTGGTTTTATCACAAAATGCCTATGTGATATTAAGCATGTCAAGCCTCCTGTGTGAGTCTAAGCCTCCTCTTTGACAAGCCTTGAAACTGTGCAGGGGGTGTATCTAGGGCTCTCCTGATCCCCTCAGCTTTCTTTCTTTATTCTATTGTACTTTTGTGTGTATTTGAGTGTGTGTACATGTGTGTTCTTATGTGTGTAGAGGCCAGAAGACAGCTTTGGTGTTATTCTTTATGTACTACCTACTTTTTAAAGACGTAGTCTCTCACTGGCCTGGAACTCATCTCGATAATCCCAGGAACCCACCTCCTTTTGCCTTCCCAGGGCTGGGCTTTTAAAAATGTGGGACTGTGCCTCGATTTCTAAGTGGGTGCAAAGTATCAGTTATGTATTGAACTCAGGCCCCCAACTTCATGACTGAGACCCCCTTCTCGGTATGTATGTATGTATGTATGTATGTATGTATGTATGTATATGTGTATGTATGTATGTATATGTGTATGTATGTATGTATGTATATATGTATGTATATGTGTATGTATGTATATGTATGTGTGCACATGTATTTGTGTGTGTGTATGTTGCTGGCCATGGAGCCTCAGGCTTTGAGAATGCTAGGCAAGCACTCTACCATTGAAGTGAAGCCAAGGCCTAATAAGAATTTTGACAAAACATTCTCAAAGCCCCAGAGAAGTAAGGGGAAAAAAGCATCTTTTCTTTTGAAATTTGGACTCTGAGTGGCACAAAAGGGTTAAGCATTGTGGTTCTTTGCAACATCGATAAAAAAGTGTGTACTTTAATTTCTAATAAAAAAATCAAGCAGGTATGAATAGCAATAAAATTGCTCAAAAATTGTTCAAATTGAAGGGAAACAATTGAAAATGGATTTGGAAATATAATGTTTAGCTAAGCAAGCTATAATGTTCTGTTATTTTAATCAGCATTGTAAAGTAATTTAAATGATGCGGGAAGAGACTTTTATACTTTAATATATAATCACTTTCTTCAATGCATTCATCAAAAGGTATTTCGTGTTAATGATTCCACAGCTGATGACAAGCACCAGCAATAATGGTCTCTTGCCTGATCTGGGCTTCTGCTTGGAACTTTTCAGATTGACTTTTTTCCTCTATTCTTTCTTGGTAGTCTTAAAGGGAAATTCCTGTAATTTTGAAAAATTGGTGTTGGTAAATGTTTCAAAGATTTGAAGAACTTTTAAAAAGGACATTGTGATGGTTAAGCTTCATTGAATGGACAGATGGATAGGTGGTTAAATGGATGGATGTGTGGATGGATGGATGTGTGGATGATGGATGGATGGGTAGGTAGATGGATGGATGGGTGGATGATGGATGGGTGAATGATGGATGGATGGGTGGGTGGGTGGGTGGGTGCATGAATAAATGGAGAGATGGGTAAGTGGGTTGGTGGATGGATAATCATGTGGTTAGATAATAGATCAATGGGAGGGTGGATGAATTGATGGATAGATAGTTCATTTTCACTGTCAACTTGATTGGCTTTGGAAACATCTGGGAGTTTGGTGCTGTACACGGAGTATGGTCATGATGGTGGTTTCAAAGAAGATTAATTGAGAGAGAAACGTTCCCTAAATGTGGGAAATCTGGGTGACATGACCTGGCGGATTGGGGGTCCAGATGGTAAAGCAGAAAACCAGCTGAGTGACAGCACCCTCACCCTGTCTGCATCCTGCTCACCAGCAAGAGAAGAGCAGCCTATGCTGCAAGTGACCTCTGCCATGTGCAAGAGCAAGAGACCATCAATTGATCCCTCTGGAACCGTGGGTCAAATCCTCCCTCACTTAAATTGTTCCTGTCAGGTATTTGGTCACATATAAAGAAACTAACACAGAAATCAAGGGCATTTCCTGATCTGCTTTTTTCTGTAACACCAAAATGTTGTAACAGAACAGATGTTATCTGAGTAACTCATGTGCTTCCCAGCCCTGAAATCCATAGAAGATGAGCATGTCTCTTGGATCCTCTCATTCTGCAGCCCCTTTTGTCGGTGTTCCATTAATGCTTACTGAAGATGTAAAATGTTTCATAAAGAGAGACCAAAGAAATATCCCTTTTTGGTCCCGGGTTGCCATGAAGTTGCCATTCCCAAGGGGGCATTTTCCTTTCTTCAGTACTACAGTGCTGTGTGTCAAACCTAGAGGCTGACCCATGCTAAGAAAATGTTCTGCCATAGCATTCTAGTCTTAGAATGCTGCTTCTAAAGAATACTCCAGTCTGATCTCTGCCATGTCCTCATACTCTCATTAGAGAAAGGAATACAAGAAAGTTGAAGGTGTTTCTGAGACAATGGTGATTATGACCTCCAAGATTATGAATGTCTGGCCCACCTTTGCCAGGCTTTCTGACCCTTGTGAGCAAAGCATGCTCTTACTACCTCTTTGCTCTGCTGCTACCTGTGTTAGTATTTGTACAGTGAGTCAAATTCCTCAATTCATCTATCCATTCATCCATGTATCAGTCCATCCAACCACTGGTCCTTGCACCCATATACTCATCCATCCATCCATCCATCCATCCATCCATCCATCCATCTATCCATCCATCTATCCACTTATCCACTTATCCATCCATCCATCCATCCATCCATCCATCCAACCATCCATCCACCTACCCATCCATCTATCCATCCACCTATCCATCCATCCATCCATCCATCAACCCATCCATCCACCTACCTATCCAATCATGCGTAATTCATCTATCCAAACACCCATCTATCCATCTATCCATTCATCCATCCACTCACTTACCCATCTATCCAACCACTTACCTATCTAACCAATTATATGTTATTTATTTATCTGTCCATCCATCCATCTTGACACCCACCTGCCTGTTGATCCATCCACCCATGCACCTTGTCAGAGTCTTACCAAATTAAGAACACAACTTGATTAATCTTTAAAAGCCCCTGGACATGATTTACATACTCATGACTTTCCAAGGCCATGGACCAAAAGTATATTTGGAGGAGACAGCATATATTGTCTGGTATGTTTCTTTGTGCTTGGGAACCAAAGATAAGCTGGTGGCCTAGTGACAGTGAAGAGGACAGGGCTCTTTTTGAGCTGGGTCTGCCTGGAAGGCAGGTCTGGCTGTTTTTCTTCTCTTTGGGCTTGGCAATGATGTGTTGAAACCAACAACAGTCTACAGGTTGTTCTCATAGCCACTTGCAACTTCTGAGTAAAGCAGGCTCCATCCAGAACCCAGTGTGAGGCCAAAAAGAAGTGAAAACTTCACAGCCTGACTTGCTATGAGAAGAGCTTACTGAGCCTCCATCCTGCATTTCAAGGGACCCAGGCCAGCATGTTAATGCCTTTGTAAGAAGGGAGATGCATCAAGGAATGGGGATGGGGGCAAGTTGGAGCCAGCTCAGAGACAGGGTCATCTGTATGCAGGACTGAATAAAGAAAAGGGAAGGGAAAGAAACTCCCACTCGAGCTGAGAGTCCCTAGGATGCTCTGAGTCCAGGCTTTCACACGTGTAAATGATCCATCATAACAATCCAGGCATCGTGGGCTTATTGTGAGAGTTACACAGGGAGCAAGTGTGAGGCACTTAGCCCAAAGCATACTGAATAGTGGCTGCTATTCACTGTGAAAGGGCAATTGTGTTCAGAAACAATGAGGACAGAGTGCTCTGGAAAGGCTCTTGGCTGAGCACTTCCTAGACCTCAGCAGGAAGCAGCTGCAGAGTCTAAGCCTTGCAGAACAAGGAGGCTCCAAACTCCACTCTCAGAACCTCCTCACTCAAGGCTGCATCAGGACCGAACCCTAAATGGCAGGCTTTTCCAAACTCCAGGTCAGCTTTGTCTGCCACATGCACAGTGTTCTGTGGTGATGGAGGGCTATTGTCTCACACTGGAAGCAACTGTGATGTTGGACAGAAGATGCAGACCATCTTGTGGACCCCAGCATCTCATGGGGTTCTGCCCCTGCATAAGAGGACTAAGGCAGTTATACAGGCAGCCTAGAAGTTGGTAAAAGTGCACTTTCAAATATGTGGTCACATAAGGCAGAGTTGCAGCATGGAAGAGCCCATAGTCTCCACAATGCCTTCCACAATATTAAAGCAAAAGAAACCCAGCGACAGCCTCGCCCTGTTGGGTAAATACAGAGATTCCTGTGGGAATGAAATCTGCCAGCACAGAATGATGTAGCTGCACAGGTGGAATTTACACAATTTGGACTGCAGTTCTCCTTACATCCCACTCTTCGAGTCCTAGCAGTGGAGGGAGAAGAGGAAGGGCATGGGGCAAGAAGTTTCTGGAAGGCAGCCTGAAGAGGAAGAAAGGAGGAAGTGGGGAAGGAGACTTCTGTTGTGTCTTCTGCTAAGGACCAGGAAGTAGCAAGGTGAGAGAGGAAGAGGAGGGAGTGAGGAAGAAGGAAAAAGATAGAAGGAAAGACAGAAGGAAGGGAGAAAGGAGAATGGAGAAAAGATAGAAAGGATGGATGGAGGGAGAGAAGGAAGTATAGATGGATAGAGGGAGTGAGAAAGGAAGGAAGAAAAATGAGAGAGAAGAAGAGAGGGGAAGAGAGAGAAAAGGAGGAAAGATGAAAAGAAGGATTAAGGAAAGCAGGGAGGAAGAGCAGAAGAAAGGAATACATTTTTCAAAGACTCCTCCCTCGCGGTAATTTCCAGTGTGTGTTTCGCATCATCTCCATAGTTGTTCCATTCTTATTGGGTGTTCTTTTCTGTTTTTTTCCTTGTAATTCTTTTTTGGAACATAAAAACTTAATTATTTATTTATGTATTTATTTACTATATAATGTTCTGCCTTCATGTACACCTGCATGCCAGAAGAGGGTATTAGATCCCAGTATAGATGGTTATGAATCACCACGTGCTTGCTGGGAATTGAACTCAGGACCTCTGGAAGAGCAGCCAGTGCTCTGAACCTCAGAGCCATCTTTCCAGCCCTCCTTATAATTTTTTAAACTGGGATATCTTCAAGTCAGGTGTTCTTTTGCCCACCATGCTGAGCCGATTTCCAAGCCCACCTTCAGGTCTCTTAGTACAGTGGTTCTCAACCTTCCTGATGCCGTGTCCCTTTAATACCATCCCTTATGATGTGGTGACCTACAACCACAAATGGATTTATCTCTATAACTGTAATTGCAATGGAAATATTAGATCTGCAGGATATCTGTGAAAGACTTGTTGGGGGTCATAGCCCACAGGTTGAGAACTGCATCATTCTTTTTCATTCTTCTGTAGAGTTCCTGCCTCCTTTTTTGCTCTGCCTGTTTGTTCTTGTGGATTGTCTACTTTGTTTCCTGCCCCAGCCCTGGTCCCCAGAATACCATACATGGGGATTTTTGCCATAGTAGATAGTTTTTGTACCCAATGGTCTTTCTTTCCCATCTTAGACGCAGAGGCTCTCCCTTTGACATCTGTTCTCTTTTGGATTCCCAACATTGTTTTTGCAACATGTCTAGATTTTACTTGTCTTTTGGATGGAGTCTCTCTCTCACTGTTGTTAGATAGCTGCTTCCCTGTGTGAGGCATTTTCTTTAACCCGAGCATCTGTGATCCCATGTAAAAGACCCTCAGGAGAGGCCAGACTTGTGGAACACACCCTCCCTCTTGACATTCACAAGGCTCATTCCTTCCCAGGTTAGATAAGTAGTAAATAGCAACCCCAGAAGAGACTCTTTGATAACATATTTGATGCAGATTAATGAGTTACAAGTGCACAGACTTGACTCTTAGTGGCATAGCTGCTAAGACATTGTTCAGAGGCATTTCTGGGCAGTATGGCTGCCTTTGAGTTCATCATGCTTCTGTTAGTCACTACAATGAACTTATAGGTTCTCCAAAATGGACTTGGAACCGATTCTTAACTCTGTTCTATTGTTGTCTTCCTGTCTGAGATGAATAAATGTTGCTTTATGTTTCCTAAGAAACTATAGCTGTGGATTTGCTTCCACCAAATTGGCCTGTGGGCTTGTCTGTAGAGGAATTGCCTTTGCTGATGATTGATATGACAGTGCCTAGCCCATTGTGGGTGGTACCATCCCTAGACAGGTAGTCCTGAACCATATAAGTAGCCCAGATAGCCAGAGAAAGTCAGTAAGCAGAACTCCTCAATGGTCTCTGCTTAAGGAAGTTTCTCCCCCGACTTCCCTCTGAAGTGGAAAGCAACCTGAGAGTTGTAACATGAAATAAACTACTTTCTGCCTGTGTTGCTGTTGTCAGAATTTTATCAGAACAACAGAAAGGTAACCTGGACACCACATCCTCTGGAATCTCTAGTTAATTCCCATTCTTTAATTCAGCAATTGTAACCCCTGCCAAGGTCTTCCGAAGTTATAAACATGCATCTCTTCCTATTTGGCCTGAACTCTAGAGGACTTGTTTATAGATTTCTTGGGCTCCTTTACTGCACTGTTCCCCTATCTTTACTACCCCTTCGGTTAAGTTCCTGTCATTTCAGACTTTATACCAATTTTGAAAAGCAGAAAAGAAGCAAAGTATAATTATATGTTATTATAAGAAAAACACTCGAAATATAAAGAGACATCTTAAAAGTATAAGAATAGGAAAATCAGTACCATGCTGGCAGTGAGCATAAAAAATATAACATGGCCCTATTATATCAGGGGGACAAAATTTAAGTAAATCATGCTAGCTTTAAAAGGTCATTTCATGGTAACACAGTGGTCATTCATGAAGAGAGGTAAGAGTAATAAATATATGAGGGTGTTATTAGGCTGTAGTGGCAGAATTAAAACTTCTATCCAGAAGGAGAAATAGATAAATCTAGAATTGGAGAAGCAGAGTTAAACAGCTTGCTTTCACCAATGGAGAAAGGAGGTAGATACCAGAGAATGATTTTAATAATGTTATCATTCAATGTGATGTCGTGGGTATTTATAAAATATGATCCTGAAGTATTCTGTAGTATGCAACATAGTTTTAGTGCATTCACTAGCACTGAATGCTCTTTACCACTGAGCCATCTTTCCAGCCTCCAGTGCAGGATTCACTAGCATACAACTTACATAGGAGCCTAAAAGAAGTTTACTTTGTAACTTTGAAAAATTAAAGTTACAGAATATGAATATATATTCTATAGTCTATATTTATTATATATGTATTGTCTATTATATATCATGTATCATATATCATGTATCATATATCATATATTAATTATATATTATGTATATAATAAAGTTTATATATATATATAATTGTGTATAAATATTTACAGGTTAAGAATTGAAAATAGAAAAGTAAAAGTAATAATACAATCTGTAGGATGTAAGTGAATTTAGCAAAAAGGTATGTGTGTTTATGCATGTGCACACACAAAATAGACAAGTGGTTCATGTGAATAGAAAGCAGAGGGCAGAAATAGATGCGCAAAGCTGATTTTGTCAAAACAAATCTACGAGGTAATTTAATGAGAAAGGGCAAGCTTTCAGTAACTGATGTGAAGATGAACGTATTGGAAATGTGTAATTTGGGGATGGAGAGATAGCTCACAAGTTAAGAGAACTGAAGTCTCTTACAGAGGACCTAGGTTTGGTTCATAGAACAACATGGAAGCTGATAAACTTCTGTAATTCCAGTTATACAGATTATCTGACACCCTCTTCTGGCCTCTGTGGGTACTGCACACATGCAGCACACATACATACATGCGGGTGCGCAGTTGTTCACAAAAAGTAAAGACGAATCTTCAAATTAGTTCACTCTGAGAGATGGATAGAAAAATTCTTCGCAATTATGTGTAATGGAAAAAGTCGTCTAAGGGCGACGAACTTCCTAAGAAGGCAATTCACTTGAAAGACTAGACAAAATGAGCAACACATCACAGAGGAAGACATTTGGGTTTAAAAAAATAAATTAATTTTGTGGTTCATTCACAAATAATGAGTTTTATTATAGCATCTTCATGAAAATATTTTATTGTATTTTGTTTGTATTTAAGCCCTGCCCCATAATCTTTTTTTCCCATGCCTTTTCATGGACACCTTCCTCTTACCTAGATAATCTCACATATGCTTTTATGTCACATAGGAAGGAGGAAAGGAAGAAAGGAAGAGAGAAAGAGGAAGGAAAGTAGAGAGTTAAATGTAGATCATGCAGGAAGGAAGATGTCTGAATGCCTAATAGACCCATGAAAAAGTGATCCATGTCTGTGGGTACCAGAAGGCTGGGAAGGGAGCTCACACCTGGGTAGGTGTGCGTCCTTAGTAGAATGCTCAGACCCAAAGAGCTTTGCTATTCCATATCATCTGTGGACTGAGCGGATGGCAGAGATGGCTCACATTGCTGGTCAGACACAAACAGATGCAGCCATTTTGGAAAGCACTTTGGCAACTTTGCATAGAATGGATAACACCCTCCCCCCCCCCCCCCTTGCTGGCAAGTTCTCTCAAGAGAAACTAAAGTGCATACCTCGGAAAGACTTGTGCACAAATGGCCACAGCCACTCTATTCATTGCTGCTAAATCTAGAAGCAACCTTATCTGGGCTTGGTGGCTAGTTCCAGCAGCAGGCAAGGACATTGGAAGCTTTGAGGCCGGGCTGAGCTGCATAATGAGAGTTTGTCTTTAAAAAAAAAAAAAGTCTAAATGCTAAGCAAACAAATACTTAGACTTGTCTAGAAACCAGAAACAAGGGACTGGGGCATGCTCCAGTGGTAGGGCACTTGTCTAGTAAGTATGCTTGCCCTGGGTTCTATCCCCAGCACTACAAAAGAAGATGCCTAATGGATAAAAGTTCTAGTAAATACACACAACATAATGCAATTAATATTTTAAAGTTTTAAGTGGGATTACTCTGAGCCATGGTCTCAGTATATAATCCACATTAGCCTTGACCTAACAATATAGCCCAAGCTGGCTTTGAACTCTGGATCCTCTTGCCTCAGACTCTTGAGGGCCATGACACCACACTGGGCTCATGCTTACCATGTTAGAGTTTTATCTTTGACTTTGACCTTTGTCCAGATGCTGGAGAAGGTGACGCCATGTCAAAAGAATGCACCCTGAGGCTCACCATGGGGTGAGCATGGAGAACTTCAGTGAGCAGCCTTCCTTAACTGTATGAAAAACTTTATTAAATGGCCATAGAATACATCTGACCTTTCCCCTCACATGACTTTTTGCTTAACATCGTTACCCTCAGTTGGTTTTTGTGGACACACAGGGTGACTTCCATAGGGGGCTGTGATAAACAGGGATGACACTTCATCTATCAGTTGCTCTATCTCAAATGCCTCTGATGGCACCTAGAAATCATCAGAGCTCTGTGCAACCCTTCTCCTTATTCCTGTCACTGACTTGCTTACCCATTGAGTTTTGAAGGAAAGACACAGTTTAATTAGCAAAATAAAAGGACTTTCTCCACATAGTTCATACAAGTAAAAACATATGAATTGGCTGAAGATAAAACTAAACTGTGGAGATAGAGGGTGCTTAGAAAATTGAGGGGTAGGAAGAGAAGGAGGCTGGATTCCCAGAATCACTTTTGAGGAAACAAGGTCTCTTTAAGTGTACAGTCTTCACTCTCCCTTGGAGATACTCTATGCCACCATGTGCATGCACACACTCACACATGCATGCATGCATACATACATGCACACACCTAATACAAAGAACCAACTTGTAGGTCAAAGGGCACTGTGTCACATCTTTCTCTATTTCAGCTTGCTGTTTTGTCACCTGCAGAGCTGAGGCTGTGGATTTTAATAAACTTGCAGAGTCGTTTAACAATTTTTTTTTTTTTAGAAAAGAAATCAGTCGAAGGGTGGTAATGACAATAAGCACAAATGCATGATTTTTTTGTCTCTCAGCCTTAACTCTAGCCACTTTTCCATATTCATAAAGTATACACAGAGCTAATTTTGAATGTGCCCTTTACAACTGTGTCACCGTCATAGCGTCATGTTCTGAAGGCGTAATTAAAGATTTCCCTAGATTTATGAGACTTTATTATCATCAATAGGGTTAAGGAATGCCAGGGAGACACATTGTTGGAAGATTTTAGTCAGCAGTTTTAGGAGCAATGAGAGTCCTGGTATTACTTTAGTGCTGAGGGGAAAAAAATGACGTTTCAGGACAAATATATGGCTCTTTATTAGAAGGGAACATTGAAGGCGCTCATGTCAACCCCTCCCTGCCTTCTTGATTCTTCTTGCTGGGAGGAGAGAGCATGAAGGGCCACATGGCTTGCCTCAGGAGATGGCAGATCCTTCAGTAAGCACGGTGACCTCTTACTCTGTCTTTAGGAAGTTTGGACTAGGCCAACACGCTCATATTTAAAACAACAGAAAATGACTTTCTGTGGACTCTCCCTAAGTTCTTTAGGAAGCAAGGGTCAGCCTTTCCCTTCATTGACTACTGACTCCACAGGGAAAATCCCCACCACTCCTGGCTCCCCTTAGCACCCCCGACATGTCCTTCATGTTTTTGAGCCAGGTGACACTGTGGGGACAACAGCCAGCCACAGACTTTCTTCCCGCAGCAGTATAGATGTTCATTTCCCCTCCTTGATTCAAGCTGCAGTCAGAACAAGATAATCCACAATGCTGCTTCTCATATATTTCTTTCAAAGTAAATGAGCATTCTGGAGCTCGTGGCTCAGCACCATCTCTTCAGTCTGGGTGAGGGAAAGGCATGTGTTGATTAGCTGTCATTATGACAACAGATTCTGTTATATGCTATAGCAGAAATTTACATCTTCTACTGGTCTCTTTCAGACAGCATGTCCTTCTACCTGGATTAATCAGGGCTTTCAAGAGTCAGTAGGAAGAGGATAACAATAAGAATTGTGATAGGTAGGTAGGAAGACAGAGATGGACATAGATAGATAGATAGATAGATAGATAGATAGATAGATACATAGATACATAGATACATAGGTAGATAGATAGATAGATAGATAGATAGATAGATAGATAGATAGATTAGATAGATGATATATGTATAGATAGGCAAGATAGATGATAAATAGATGATAGATAGATAGATAGATAGATAGAATGAATAGGCAGATATATACACATACATAGACAAATGAAATATATATTGGAAAGATGGATATGTAGCAGATATATGATAGAACAGATGATTGATATATAATAGATGAAATAGATAATAGGCAGTCGACTTATTATAGATCATAGATAGACTCTTGGTTGCATAAATAAATAATGCATACATATATAACAGATAGATATTAGATTGGTAATAGAACAGACAGATACGTTGAAGCAATGAATGGCAAACTAAAAATAGATATATAGATAAGTGGTGAGCAATAGGTGACAGAATACTGAGGTAAATATGTACATAAAACAAATTATAGAAGATAGATAAATGATAAATGATATATGATAGACATAGAAGATAGAGTGATTGATAGAATCATAAATGAATTATAGACACATTTCCAAACCAATGATAGAAATAGAATAGAATAGAGAGAGATGATAAATATACAAGTGAATGTTAAGCAATAGGAGATAGATGATCGATGGATAGATTGATTGATAGATGATGGATGAATAGATAGATGATATATAATTAGATGATAGATAAATTGATGATAGAAAATTACGTGGTAGACAGACAAACAGATAGACTCATCTTAAGAAGCTAGCTTCTCAGATTGCGGAAGTTGCCAAGTTCCAAATCCCCAGGGCAGGTAGATAGGCTGGACGCTCTGGGAAGAATGCGGGAAGATTAACTTCTTGGGGAAACCTGTATCATTCCTAAGGCCTTCAGCAGACTGGAAGAGGCCCACCCATGCCCTACAGAGCTCTGCACTGGACTCTGGGTCCACTGATTTAAATGTTCCTCTCATCTAAAACAATGCCTTCTTGGAGGCACCCAGATGTGCTTAAACACTCACATCTGGCCCCACAGAGCCCTGGTTAGCACCGAGGGGAAATGGGCACTATCATACTATACAGTTTGAGTCATGAGTTTTACTCCACCCACCCTTTATAAATTAGATTCTTAGTCTTGTGTTTTGTTTAAACAAGCAACCAACCCATTACCGACTCTAGCACCTTTGCTCTGATGCAGTTTGGGTTAAAACCATAAAGAGCTCTATCTGGTAATTGAGGCCTGGTGGAGGATACAGAAGGAGGTGTCAGAGAGGTAAGGGCCCAAGATGAGATGAAAGCCCTTTGTGTTTTGAGGATATCAACATGTCTTGACTTCCCTCTGGGACAGGGTGATGCTCTGGAGCAGGGCTAACAGCTCAAGTTTATCCTCAAACTCTTCTGCCGTCTTAGATTTTTCCATCAGGGGCTGGCAGGCTTGTGTGTCCTGTACCTCAGAAGTGTTACCTAGACAATCACAAGAAAAAAAGGCTGGACTGCATGCTGTGCCTTCTCAAGGCAGGCTCCTGCTGAATCAGGAAGGGCTTAGCCATCACGGTCCCCTGTGAGCCAGTTCTCCCTGGAGTGATGGACCTCTGGACTTGAATTTGGCACATCCCTTGTACTTTGCATGCTGTCTGGCTATACAGAAGTAATTGTCTGATAGTATGTTTACCATACCTGAACTCCAGTCTGCTCACAAACCCCGTGGAAAAGGCAGTTGCATCTGACGGCAGATGACTCTGGGCAGAGACTTATGGTATTTACCCTGGAGATAAGACCAACTTCTGTACCACACCTAGAGAGAGATTAAAAACTACTTTTTCTCTGGAGCTTGTAGCTCTTCAGTAGCTTCTCAGATACACGGCAAGAGCCTAGTATGCAGAGGTCCTCACTGACGCTGAATTCGATTACAACGGGAGGAGAGCAAGGAATGAAACACAGGTGGCTGCGGCCAGGTACCTGTCTCTGTGATGGGTAGGCTTCATTGACAACCTGACTAGATTTATTAGGAGATGTGAGCATTTCTGTAAGGTCATTTCTCGGGAAGTTGAACTGAAAACGGAAGATCTACCCAAAATATGGGTGCCATTGTCCCTTCGTCTGGGGTCTGGACTGAATACGATAGAGGATGGGAGAGAACTATCAGGATTCATTTCTTCCTGCTTCCTGATTGCAGCCGCAGTGCTGCCTGTCGCCTCATGCCCCTGCTACTGTGGTGGCTCCTCTCATTGCTTTTGTCCACTTGACACAAATTAGAGTCACATGAGAAGAGGAACCCTCAACTGCAAAGTTGCCTACACTGACCTGTGGGCATGTCTGTGGGAGCATTTTCTTAACTGGTAATTGATGTGGGACCGCAGCCCCCTGGGTGTGGTACCATCTCTAGGCTCGTGTGTTGCAGGATATTCGACCACACTGTGAACCCCAAGATTGTATTATTTACTGAAAAGACCTGATTCTAATTGTGGTGTGACCTAGTCCTTAGCACACACCTTTAATCACCCTGGCTGGAATACAGACCTGCCCTTAGCACACACATTTAATCACAAACAGTGAAGGTAAAGTTAGTTTGTACAAGGATGCACTCATGTTTGAAAGTGATGTCTAATTGAGTGGCAAAGTGACGAATTAGAGATTTGGTAAGATAGATTATGTTCAACTCACCTGAGAAGAGAGAGGAAAGGGAAACTACTTAAGGGACAGTGTACAGAGAGAGAGAGAGGAAGAGGCAGTTTTTGCCAGGGCAGTGATAAAGAGATGGCTTTCAGAGAGAGAGAGAGAGAGAGAGAGAGAGAGAGAGAGAGAGAGAGAGAGAGAGAGAGAGAGAGAGAAACTAGACACAGATAAAGACAGCACGAGCCAGAGAGTATGAAGGGGCCAGAAACCTGGAGGCAGCAATTGACGTAGAGATGGTAAAGGAACACTCCACCCTTGTGCTGAACTGTTTTTTTATTGGTTTGATTGGTTTGGTTTCTAAGAAAGGGTCTCACTCTGAAGTCTGGCTGTGATCAGGGCTAAGGTGTACAGAATTACATTCCTGCCCCAGTGTGAACCTCACCACAGCGGGGATGGCCAGATAGCCAAGTCCAGGTGCTGGGAGAATGGCTTGACCATAGTTATCACTAAAGCTGCAGGAAGTCCGTCCATTCAGCTCCTGCTTTCCAGTATCTCTCACATCAGAGAGAGGGAAGGAACATCTGTGGGCAGCCAACATGATGTTTAGCAACATTTTTGAGGGGGCAGAATTAGCATTAATGGGGAGACAGGTTGGTGCTGCTCTGTGTTTTTACTCCATAACAGCAATCCCGAGGCGATTAGCAATTCTGAGCTGTGTTGCACTGTGTGGAGACCCAGCACAGGCAGCTGTTATGGCTTGCTTCAGAGACAGGGCTTGGAAATTTCTGGAAACTAAATCGCTATGAAAAGCTTGGATGTTTTTCAGCCCATGTTTAGACGTGAGGAAATGTGCACCAGAGGAAAGAGAAATGTCACCGTGCTACTGTGTTGGCCCTTCACCAGCACTGACTGAATGTGTGTGATGAGGCAGGATGAGAAGAGTGGGCATGCGGCCTGGCCCTTGCTATCTAGGACAGGGTATTATCCACCCATCTGTCTATCGATCTGTCTGTTCATGTGTCCATGAATCCATTCATCCAGGTGTCCATCTGCTCATCTGCCTGTCCACTTGTCCATCCACCCATCCACCCATCCACCCATCAGCCCATGTATCTATGCATGCATCCATATACCCATGTGTCTATATCATTTGTCCATCCACCCATCCAGTCATAAAGCCATTTGTGCATATATCCATCTGTTCATAAGTTCATGTATTCATGTATGAATTCATTCATGTATCATCCATCCACCCACCCAAAAATCCATCCACGCATCCATCTACCCACCCACCCACATACTCATCCATCCATTAACCCATTTATCCACCCACCGACCCACATACCCATCCATCCATTCACCCATTTATCCATCCATCCACCTACCCATACATCCATCTACTCATCCATCATCCATCCACTCATTTATCCATCCACCTACCCACCCACCCATCATCCATCCACCCATCTATCCATCTATCCATCCATCCAACCATCTGTCCATCCATCCATCCATCCATCCATCCATCCATCCATCCATCCATTCATCCATCCATCCATCCACTCATCCATCTGTCCATTTCACCAATTTAGCAATCCTTGAGTGGCCAGTATTTTGCCAGACAGTGATAAGCTCTGGGATACATCAATCAACAGAGGTCAACTCACCTAAAGACATTCACAGGGTGATAGGGAAGACAAACAAACTTGGAACACATATCACAGGAAACAGGTGTTTTGCCATGCTGTGTGTTTTAGAAAATCCAACAAAGTGGAAGCCATTTCTGCATTTGATCCACATGGAGATCTCCCAAATCTTCAAACAACCTCTACTGGTCCATCTTACAGAGCTGGTGTGAAGAGTAAAGACCTCTAGAACATGGAGTAACCACATAGGGGCTCAAGAGATGATAACTATATTCACACTGTTGTCATCGTAGTCGTCATCATCATCATCACCACCACCATCATCATCTGCATCACCAAGCTAGGTTTACTGTCTTCCCTTTCACATGGATTCTCCTGTTAGGAAGCTGGCATTATAAGGAAACTGAGGCAAGAGTAGGGTTTAAATCTAGCCCTTTTAGGCTCCAAGAGCTACGCTGCAATCTACCAAAGGCCACTCCATGGTTTGATTAAAAAAAAGTAGGTAAGAAGCCAGAATGTGGATGACTAGAACTTCTAAATGTTTGTCTTATTATCATGTCAATGTAACAGATATCTCTCCTTGCCCAGTATTGTGAACTAGTCATGGGTTTGCCATAAGGACCAAATGAGAATAGCTTTGTTCTGCAACATCAAGCTATTACAAACTGTTAGTCTGTCTGTCTGTCTGTCTGTCTGTCTGTCTATCTATCTATCTACCTACCTATCTATCTACTTATCTATCTATCTATCTATCTATCTATCTATCTATCTATCTATCTATCTATCTATCTTCTATCTATCTTCTATCTATCCATCCATCTACCTTTCCATCCATTTATTCACAAATATATGTCTATTTTTTGAGACAGGGTTGCACTCTGTAGCTCAGGTTAGCCTGGAACTCACTATATAGCCTAGGCTGGCCTGGGACTCAGTGTGAACGACATAGGCCAGGCCATTCCTATATTCACCATCCTCCCACATCGCCTCCAGAATGCTGGAACTATGGAAGTGAGCCACCACGCACAACTTACACAGGCAGAAACTTCAGTGGGTAAAAGAAAAAAAATAAATGCAAGTGTTAGCCCCCAAAGTTATATTTGTTCCCCAACACCCAGAACCTGTGAATACTGCCTTACATGGCAGTAAGAACAAGTTTTACACTGTAGGGGAAATCCAATTCAAGAATTTTGAGAGCAGTTTATCTTGGATTATCTGCATGAGCCCCAAATGTTATCAGACACATCTTTATAAAGGAGAGACTAAAGAGTAGTAACCCCCCCCCCAAAAAAAAAACATAGCTATGATGGCCGGGTAGAAATAGAATAGAGAGTGGTGTGACCCAGTATGCCAGTTCATGTTGTATTACTGTAATAAAACGCGAGAGTCTGGATAACACCAGCCTCTGGAGAGTCAAGGTCAAATGTGTAGTGATGAAATTTTTGCTGATAGATTCCAAAAGTAGAAGAGAGCATCACACTGCAAAAGACAGGGAGTGCATAAATGTACCTAGGTTTTTTGGATCATCTTCCTACAAAGCCACCGGTACTCAATTACAGAACACCACCTTAATGTCTTTTTCATTCCTAATTCTCTCACAAAGGTACCTCTTCTGAACACCCTGGGGTCATCTTGAGTCTTCAGCCACTTAGCCCCTCGTAGTGAGGAGCCTGGGCTCGGCTGCAGATCATGTGCTCACTGCACTGGGTCACATTTTGACATCACAGAGTATACTGATCTTTTTGGTCCTTGAATCCCAGTGAGCTGATATTCTTAGCTCATGGACACACGCAAGAATTGTCTCTTCCTCTTGCTGGAGTTGTCAAGGTCCTCCCACCTCTGGAGAGGGCCTGCCCCTATCCCAGGCATCTATACTGAGTCCACACTTTCTGCCTCACAATGTTGAAATATGAAGACACTTCCAAAGTTGTGGGGGGATGGGTGAGTGAGGATGACTCTGAGCCTTCCTGGTTTATATAAAAGTCTGTTCCACAGTGTGGAACTGGCCCAGGCCTCCCCAGTATGAAATGCTTTGTACCTTTGATACTGTGGCTCTTCCAGAACTGTGAACTAGACACTAGAGGTGCACAGGACATGGTGGAATGAGGTGCCCCATGGAAAGGAGAAAACTTTAATTTCCAGCTGGTACAGAAGGTTTTCCTAGTCTCCGGGGCCAGGTCCTTTAGATGGGGGTACTAATGCCCTGACCTCAGGGAGCCTGGGAAAATAAATGGCCTGAATATGCCTCTGGAAGTCTAGCCCAACAGCACCTGTAATTGAGTCAGTTGGTACCCATCAGGCGCTGAAACTACAGATTTGATCTGGTCAATATTGCCAGTCATTGTTGCGGCCCGAGCTGCCCCGCGTTTGGTGGCCACTGTATCCTGGTCCAAGCTGCCGCTCGGTTCACGGGTCAGGGTTCAGCAAGAGAGAGGGTGAGGGTGGACTCGAAGAATGGAGACCAGACAGAGTGTGATTCAATCCCGTTTATTCTTCAGTCTCTCTTCTTCTCTCCAAGTCCCAAGTCCTAAGTTCCTAGTTCCTAGTGCCTCCAAGTTCCAAGTTACCTCTTCCAAGTTCTCTCCCAAGTGCCTGCTACCTAATGCCTAATTCCTACTTCAAATTGTACTCCCTGAAGTGTCTCCTAAAAGTGTCTCCTCTGTCTGATTCTGATCTGTTCTGTCTCTGCCTTTTATATGTCTCACTTCTAAGCCATGGCTCTAAGTCACACCTGTAATCATGCCCTTAGGTCTTGTCTCTAACTCTGATCTCTACACTTCTAAATTACACACCTTTAATCTCACACACCTTTAATCTCACACACCCAAGGTATCTAAACCAAGATTAGCGGAGTGTGCCCAGTTGTTGTAGGCTATTGTAATCCAAGTCTCATGTCAGGGTATATGGCTCAAGATGGCTGCAAAGCTGATAGCCACTTTCTGCTAAAAGTCAGCCCCCAACAAGTCATTGTCAGGGTGGCTTGAAGCTGGCTTTGGGATGCTTTGAGAGATGTCTCCATCAATGAAGCAAACAACCTCTAAGTATGGTGAGCTGTGACAACCACCAGACTAGCATAGCTCTAGGATGGGCAGACTGGAGGGAGAACAAGGTGTGGTACATACAGCTCCTGGAACCTGCAAGATGCTACTTGCACACACACATATACACACAGACACACACACATCACACATACAACATACACTCACACACACACACACACACACACACACACACACACACGGAAAAGAAATCTTAAAAAACAACAGGTAAGTAGAGATCATTTAGAACCCCCCACTGTGGCTGTGGAGTGGCCTATAAAGAGAGTAAAACACAGACATTTCCACAACTAGATAGGATCCTATAGTTTGAGTCTAGTACTGATCCAAGAAGGACATATTATTCATAAGGACTCTTGTGGCACAGATTCCTCAGGGTGCCGCAGTCACATATGGAAGTCCCAGGAGTGGCCAGAGAACCTTTGTCCAGACATGACTGGAGTATACATCTGAGAGACTTCCTGGGGTGGGATTCGCCTTCCCCAGGACAATGTAAGCTGACAGAGTATTGGAGGCAGGGTACAATCTGAAGGGTAGAGAGGTTGATTGTGAGGTCTCGGGAGCTGTGTGAGGAAGTCTGCCCTTGATCAGAAATGCACCCCAAAAGTACCATCTCACAGCCCTGAGTGGCCCAGGTCCGCCTCATGCTGTCAATGCCACCTCTCGTTACTGACACTGACAGTCCCATCCCCAGCAACGGGGAGCAGAAGGGCTGAATGCCTCCTACATTTCCCAAACCAAAGTCATTTTTAGAAATGTTTAAATCAAGGCACAGCACGCCTACAGTGATCTGTCACGTGAAGAGCTCCACGGTCCATTTATCCATCCTCGTGGTGACGGACGTTGGGATGGCTCCCAGATTGGGGCAATTATATACGGTACTGCTGGTGGCATGCACGCTTGTTTTTGCTGGGTTTATTTCTGAAGGGTGGAGGGTGTTCAATGTAGACACTGTCAAATGCCTTTGCAAACTGATTGCTCCAATTCTTCCTGTCGCCAGCAGGGCCCGAGAGCCCCTGTGGTCCAGGGCCTCCATCTGCAGGCTGCATTCTGTACTTGTGATTCTGTATGGTGCTGTCTGGTTGGGGTCTCAATGGCACTTCATTGGTTATTAACTGGTTATAATGAGGATGGTGCTGCTGTTCATTTGCTTGCTGATGGTAGCTTGGAATGCGCTTTTGGGAAGTGTCTCTCTGCACCTCCTATTCAAAAAGGCTTTATTTATTTATTTTTAAAATTATGTATGTATGTGTGCCTAAGTGCATATTTGTACAATGCAGGTGAATGCAGGCGCCTGAAGAGGCTGGAAGAGGGCATTGGATCCCAGGAGCTAGAATTAAAGGCTGATGTGAGAACCTTGATGTGGGTACTGGGAACTGAACTTGGGTCCTCTGTAGAGCAGTATACACTCTTAACCACTGTGCTGTCTCTCCAGCCACTACATCTTCCACTTTTCATGGTTGTTTCTCACTGGCTCATGGGAGTTCTCTGACACTGTGTTCCAAAGTCACTTTTAAGAGTGACAAATTTGGCCACTGATGTTGACAGATGTGGATGACCCTCTTCCACTAGCCCACCTCCTTGGTCCTTATTCCTGCAGAGATTTAGATAATTTCTAAGGTGCCGAACATCACGACAGCAAGCATGGCAGTGTCCAGGCAGACATGGTGCTGGAGGAGCTGAGAACTCTATATCTTAATCAGAAGGCAGCCAGGATTGTCTTCCACAGGGAACCAGGAGGAGGTAGATGCAAACAGGCATCTCTTCTACCTATTCCCTAGGAAGGGTTATTGTCACCTCTGGGACTCACCTGCCCATGTGTCAACTGCCTATAGAGCCAATGAATGGTGTACTGAGCCAGGAGGCTGCCTTCCTCTACTTATTCCAGCCCACACAGAACTTCCCCAGAACCCCTCATAGCTGTTCTCTTCCTTGTACCCAAGTGGTCCCTCAGCCATGTTTTAGAGGAAACAGATCAACTGTATCCCTATCCTCCTGATTCTCAGACCAAAGCTTCCCTAGGTGTGAATGTGGACTAAGAATCCAATAATGACTCATTTCCTCAGAGTTTGGGGGAAAGGAAGGTTGTTAACTACTGCTGATTGTTCCCAGCATGGGGCCCACAGGCATATATATGACTACCACCTTGACCCAGAAGCACAGACAGCAGATACAAGGCATCATCCTCCAACACTCAGTGTCTCTACCTCTCCTGCCTTTCTTCACCTCCCTCTACCCAGGCACCCAGGCTCCTCTTTGAATGTGTTCTCATTCTTGATGACACTCTCAGAAAGGGACATGCTTCATGTGCTGTGCTCTGAAGCACCAACTCAACCTTCACCACCTAGCTCAATGCATGCGACCCACTTCTCAGAGGAACATAATGCTAAAGGAACCCCGTCCCCCCAAAGCAATGTCTCTATCTTACTTCTTTGACCCCTTGTGACAATCAAGAAGAGGTGACATCTTTTTGTAAAGTCATACAACCACAAAGACACATTCCTTCCCAGTGTTGGCGATATTTACAGACAGCATTCCCCACCCCCACCACCAAAGTTCATAACAAGACACAAAACCTTATTGATGATGTACCAGTGCTAACAATGAATGGAAAACTTTGGGACTGAAGTGGTGTTTGGGGTTGACACTGTGTCAAACAGGGTCTGGGTCTCTTGGAGCCACCTGGCCAGTTGTGATGACCTCCGTACAGGTGCTATCTTCTAACAGAAGAGTCAGCCATGAGGTAGGTGGGTTCATGCAATGGTGGAGTTAGTGAATGCACAGTCCAGTCACCGAGACCAGAGCCTCCAACAATCAGAGTTTCTGTGAGGACACTCTATATACAAACTGTAGTGTCCCCTCTTCACTCCCATTACCTTGCCCTAGCAATGCATCCATATATACCCAGATTTAGGCCTCTGCTCCTGCGGCCTTTGCCAGCTGTAATAACTGAGTGCTCACCGTGTACCTGTATGGCCCTAATCACTACCTACATTATCTCAACAAATTTTATCTCCAAAACCATCTGTAAGGAAAGAGTGTAATCATGAGGAAACTGAGACATGGTGATTATAGCTAACTTGCCTGTGTTGACATTATGTGTAGCCAAGAGCCAACCAAGAAGGTGCCTCCAATCCTATCTCTAAACCTTACTTTATCATTCTTCTAGGGGTACTATGGTTCTTAAATAACTGAGAGTTCTTAATAAGTACACTGGATACGTGCACCTTTTCGATATGATTCTAAACCCGTTTCGCTGGGACTTTGACGCCAGAGGATTCAGAAGTTCCATTGGTGGATGCAGTGTTCCATGTGAGATGATATAGCAACAGTGTCCCCAAGCAGATTAGAACTGAACAGATGGGTCTTCCCTCTGCGGTGCTGCGCAAAGGTCATCTGGTGTCTGATCTCATAAGGGGGCACTTTTGACAAGTGAGAGATAGAGCTAGAAATAATTAAGACCTGGGGGAAGAATGGACAAGACTCTCATGGAACGTCTACTAAATAAGTGAGCCATATTAATTTCAGTCTCAATGTATGTAGACTCTGCCCACCAAATCCACACCTCCCTTGTAATGCACTGTGTAGTTGGGATAAACACCTGCCACAGAGGACTCCATTATTTTTTTTAAAGTAGTGTTAGGGATGGAATCATGGACTTAAGAATTCTAGGCAGAATTCTACCACTGAGCCACGCCCCCATCCCCTCACTGGTGGATTCTAGGCAGGGGCTCTACCACTGAGCCACGCCCCCAGCCCCTCACTGGTGGATTCTAGGCAGGGGCTCTACCACTGAGCCACACCCCCAGCCCCTCACTGGGGGATTCTAGGCAGGGGCTCTAACACTGAGCCACGCCCCCAGTCCCTCACTGGGGGATTCTAGGCAGGGGCTCTACCAATGAGCCACGCCCCCAGCCCCTCACTGGGGGATTCTAGTCTGGTGCTCCTCCACTGAGCCACGCCTTCATCTGCTTCTGGGATTTTTAAGTTATATATTTATTTAAAGGGGGATGATGGAACAAGGTGGATTGGAGCCACCTTCATGGTTGGATCTTGGCTACACGTAATGTCAACTTAGAAATCACAGGCAAGGTAGCTGAGGTTTAGGCAAGGGCTCTACTTCTGAGCTAAATCCCAAATGTCTCGGAGTTTTCGACCATAAAAGTGCTAGATAGATGAACCGACTCTCAGTCAGCCCTAAACAGAGCTTCTGAGCTGGGTATTAGCATGCCTGGCCCTCTTCCTTGCCTCCCTAGCTCTTTATAGACCATTTTTTACAGGCACTTTTTTTTTTCTCACCAAGTGCGAATTTTCTAATTTTGATGTGTTATACCTAAATTCCCTTTCTAAAGACTCTCTTCTCAGAGAAACAAGTTGATTTCTCCATTGAAGGGCTTCACTGTAATTAAACTGATTGCCAAAAAAAGACATCATTCTTCTTTTAATCAGGCAATTTGCATATTCAATAACTTTAGCCTCACTTGCTGAAAGACAGTTTGGAAGTTTGTTTGTATATTCACTCAGTCGAATGTTTTCACAGGGGCCTTACCTTATTTCCATTCACACAGGGATAATTGACAGAAAATACAAGAGGAAATACCTTTTGATTTAAAAAGTATTTATTTTGTCTCCAAACACGACAATTAATGGGCAACCGAGCTTCTGTAGGGGAGTGTTGCAAAGTCAGTGATCCTATAGGTTATTTCAATGTTCGACTGGCAAGCGCGTCTTTGAAGTTCAGTCGGGTGGAGGGCTTTATGAGCCAGATGCACCATGGCTGTGATAAAACACCCGACATGGACAGTTTGAGAGAGAAGGATGGATTTTTTGGTCTGTGTTTTCAGATGGGTTGGTCCATCTTGGTGGAGAGGGCAGAGAGAGAACAAGAGAGAATGAGAGAGAGAGAGAGAGAGAGAGAGAGAGAGAGAGAGAGAGAGAGAGAGAGATTTAAGAGAAGTATATGACTTAAAAAGCTAGAAGGAATGAGAACAGAGAAGCCACAGTACCCCATAGCAGAATGGATGCGGTGTAGTGTACTACTGGAGCCACAGAAGGAATAGTTCTGTGAAGATAAATATCACATTCCTTACGGACCAAATGAGTGAGTCCCACCCCCAAGCTCCTAGGTTAGTGTTACATGTGCAATGTGGCAGAATTTGGACATAATGCCTCCACAAGGTGATTATGGTTAGATGCAGAGTCCCATGATAGAATTAATGTCTTTATAAGAGAAGATAAAACCAGAGAACTCTATCTCTTTGTGAGGACAAAAGAAGACAGCTATCTGTGAATCAAGACATGAGCCGCCAACAAAACCCAAGCAATGCTTACTGTGATCTCAGATTTGCAGTTTCAGGACTCCGAAGGAACTAGCTAGTGTTCTTCCAGCCACCCGGTCTGTGGTGTTTTCTATAGAAGCCTGGGTGTCAATTAGGGTGCTGTCAAATTACCCCTATTTGACACTGGTCACCTGGAAGATCTTCCTATTCTGAAACCCAAAGAGTTTGTAGCGTCCGTGCCCAGTTCCAGTCTTGTTTAATTGCCATTGAAGTAGACTCCACTAGTACTGCAGATGAGAAGATGGCTGACTGTTGACATAGACCCGTAATGGTTAGCAGTGATGTTGGCATCTGCAGATTTCTCCCCAGAGAAACTTTCTACCATGATTACTTGAGAAGTTTCCCACATGATATAGAAACCCAAGATGATTCTGAACCAGCAGGCATTATCATGGCTACATGTGGAATGTTTCCTCTGACTTTGTAACTTTGTATAACTTTTAAAGGGCTCACCTCCTTGGCAGCATGGAGTCACACAGCATGACTTGACCTAGTTGTTAGGAAGATGCAGGATGCTGTGTTCTCAGGAAGAATCATAAACCCATTGTTCAAATTATGGTGAAATACATTGTCTTAGTTAAGGTTTTACTGCTGTGAACAAACAGGATGACCAAGGAAAGCCTTATAAAAGACAACATTTGATTGGGGCTGGCTTACAGATTCACAGGTTCAGTCCAGTATCATCAAGGCAGGAACATGACAGCATCCAGACAGGCACGGTGCAGGAGGAGCTGAGAGTTCTACCCCTTCATCTGAAGGCTGCTAGTGGAAGACTGACTTCCAGGCAGCTAGGGCAAGAGTCTTAAAGCCCACACCCACAGTGACACATCTACTTTAACAGGGCCACACTTTCTAATAGTGCCACTCCCTGGGCCAAGCATATACAAACCATCACATACATACGACATAAAAGTTACCATATCTAAAAAATTCATCTATTAGCTGATTTATTTTGTATGTGCACGTGTGCCTGCAGGAGTTTATTTGCACCACTCGTGTGTAAATACCCCAGGAAGCCAGAAGAGATCATTGAATCCCTGAGCTAGAGTTATAGGTGGCTTATGGGCCGTAATGTGGTGCTGGGCATTGAATCAGGTCCTCCTCAAGAGTAGTTTGCAGTGCTCTTCACCACTGAAGCATCTCTCCACAGTCCCTTGTTTTAATGTACAGCTCAGAGATGTGACAGAATGTCCAGAGCACAGCCATCACCACCCAACACTCTCGGAGTGCTTCCATTCCAATAGAACTTTCCTGTAGACTCTGCCATTTGACTTTGTTACAAGACAACCAACCTCATTTATGTGTTCATTTGTCTGTTTGTCTTGGTGGAGATGCCAGGTATGAATCTAGGCCTTTGTACATGTCAAGTACATGCTCTAGCACTGAGTTCAATCTCCAGGAAAACACCTATTTTTTTTTGTTTATCTTTTCATCTGTGGACAAACCCTTGAGGGGGCTCTACCGTCCATCCTTGTCAGGAATGCTGCTGACCTGATGCAAACACAAGTATGCAAATATCTCCCAGAGGCCCTGCCTTTTGGTCTCTGACATACAGATTCTGAATCAAACTTTCCTGGTCATAGGGTTATCCTATGCTCAAGATTTTTAAGATCTGAGCACAACTTCTGTCAAATGCCCATCATGGTCTTTCATTCTCGTTGGTAGGGAAGGCATTTCTTTGCCTTCTCCTTAGTTTTTTTACGTCTGCTTACACTATTAACTACCTCCATGGGGAGAGTGACAGGCCTGCCCAGGCCCAGCCCACCCTCAGTCTCCAATCACCCCAGACAATGGCTTTTGTGCTTCTAGCTTTTGGAGTCTCGTTTTATAGTCTGTAGCTGTCACATGTTCAGATAAAGAATTGAATTTGGAAAATAGCTGTTGTGTGGAGACAGGTACACTGTAGTTGACTCACTTCATCCTTTAAGAGTCTGATGTCAGCCTGGCGGTGGTGGGGCACGCCTTTAATCCCAGCACTTGGGAGGCAGAGGCAGGCGGATTTCTGAGTTCGAGGCCAGCCTGGTCTACAGAGTGAGTTCCAGGACAGCCAGGGCTACCCTGTCTCAAGATGTCAACTATATTAGGTAATGGTACTTTGGGCTCAGAGAACCTCTCTGTCGGGGTTCAAGTTTGTGTGGCTTAGGGCAAGACCTGGGGATAGCACTCTGAAAGGCCCTGTGTGCTGCTGACAGTCTAAGAAGGAAAGCCTGGCTTTTTCTTTGTTAAAGAACATCACAATCTGGGCTGAGGACATCTGTCCTTGCTAAGGTGGGCTGCAGAGCCTGGGGATTGCTGGGAGAGGCAGTGCTGCCCCATCCTCCGAAGTGATCTTCATAATGAGCCCGAATCCCAGCAGCTCCTGGTGTTTACCATTTTCCAAATGGAATTCAGGTGCTCTGCTCACTCCGCTTCCAGTCTTGAGCTCCGGCTGTGGAGTTAACATGATCCTGAAAGGGTGAATTTGGACAATCGCAGCTTGGCCATTTTGAGCACATATGCTAGAACTAAGTCTTTTTGGCTCAGCTGTAGCTCGAATCTAATGAAAATGACAGATAATGCAGCGCTCTGTGTGTCTGCCAAAAAAGAGGATATTTCCCACGAGATAGCACCTGGTGATGCAGAAATAGACACTATAGATTTGTGATTGGCTGCTTCGTACGCGCATTCATATCCAGTCCGTATTATCAACCACACAAGATCAGATCCTGGATAATAACAGCAACAATGACATGCATAAAAATTACTGCAGTGAGAGAAGGGGGAAAAAAAAAACCCCTAGATCAATTCTATCAGTGATGCCCCTGTCCGTTCCCACCCTTCCTAATCTTACCCGAGTGAAAAGGTGGCACTTAGTTCTGATCTAATTATTCACATGCTTATTCGTGGGTCCTCGCCACCCCCTCCCACTCTTGTCTTCACTCGGATATAAAAGGGCTCGTTTAGAAACACAGTGTGGACTGCACTGTGCCTACAGACATATGTGACTTACATTTTAGCCGCTTAAAAATCAGTTCCTTGAAAGTAGAGGGGAAACGCCCATGTGCTGTATGGGGAGGAGATGGGGACTGGGGGAGGGCTGGGGATTGCTGCAGGGATGGCTTTACTTTGGAACAAAAAAATGCCACTGGTCTTGAAAAGTCCCATAGGTTAAGTTGCAATTTCAGCCCTGATACTAACAAAAGCACCCACATTTCTGAAGTGTCTTGAATGACTCTATGTTGTGGCAGTGAAGTATCTGTTTAAGACTGTCTCTGAGCACACACGAACAAAAACGTAGAATATGGGTATAGGAGGAAGCTTGCTATTTTTCCTTTCTTCCCGACCCCTTTTACCTGTTTTTTTCCCCCCTTTTTCTTTTTAAATTTCCTTCTTGGTCCTTTCTTTCAGAAATGCCCTTGAGAGCGCCAGTGGCATACAGACTCTCAGACCAGACCTGTGCTGCCACAGCCTGCGTTCCAGTTCTGCTAGAATCTCTGTAAGGTCTGGAGACACATCTGGTCCCCACCCACAGGCCTCCATCACATCAGCTGTACATGGTGCTTGCTCGAGAGAGGTCTTGTCTAGGTCCCTCCAAGCTCTTGGATTTGAAGAGAATTTTCTGAAGGCTAGCTAAAGCAGAACGTAATTTTGAGAGAGAGAAATACAAAAATCATTTGAGCAGATCAGTAAATTTGATAATGAATTGTTTCAATTAGATTCATGTGGCAGCAGATGTTAAATTACCTCAGCAGAACCAAGCTTACAGGTTTGTGGGTTAGTCTTCTGATTTAAGTCCATAGATACAAAGGGCTGAATCCCATCCCCAGACAACTTCGCAGAAAGCTCTTCTGTGCTGAGTCCTGTAGACCTCACTTCTGTAGGTGAAAGATGCAGGCATGGCACTCTGCTCCTGGCTCCATATTGGAGCATAAAGTTTGCTCTGGTAGAGCCTGCCCCACTTTGTATATTGATCTTTTGTCAATATGTGACTAAGCAACTGGTCCTAAAATGTGTCCTGGTTCTTTGAACCCCCCACTTCCTATTATTATTCCTTGATTACAAAATATAGATTTCAATGATATTGATCTCGGGCACATGCAACTGGCCTCACTCATATATGGGGTTTGCACACATAGATTTATCTAACTGAAGATCAGAAATATTAAAAAAAAAACAGGGGTTCACAAGATGGCTTAACAGATACAGGTGCCTGCAGCCAAGCCTGGTGATCTGCGTTCAACTCCAGAGTATACATGGCACACAGAGGTAACTCACACACACACATACACACACTCACTCACATGCACAAGTGAATAAATAAATATAATAATAAATATTCAAAGGTAATACACCTGTTTTGAACATGTCTGCACATCTTTTCCTTGTCAAGGTTCCATAAACAGCACAGTGTAACAGCCATTTCCCAGGAGTTCACATGGCATTGGTTGTGAGACATCATTTGGAGAGTATGAATGGGTCACTCCTAAACACTTTGCCACTCTCTATAGGAATCTTGAACCTCAGGGGATTTAAGCATGCTGGGGAACCTGTAACAGATTCCCCAGGGACACCAAAGGACAACTTTGGTGTTGTTCTTGTTCTTTTGATTTTGCAGTACTGAGAGGGACTAGGGTCATTGTGCATGCTAGGCAAGTTCTCTGCCCTTGAGCCATATTGAGCCCCTAGAATGAATCTTTCTTTGTTTATTGAGAAAAGCTCTCCCTGAGCAACCCAGACTGGCCCCAAACTTTCCATCCTCTTGCCTCGGCCTCCCCAATGCTGGGATTACAGGTGTGCCTGATTTGGTAATGCATTTTTGAAGCCCCTCCCCTCCAGGTTGTGAGTTCCTGTGGGTCTGGACTCCTGTGTGCAGTTAGGGCTTGTTGTCTTCTGGGGATCTGGAAAGGAGGACAGCTGTGTGAACATGGGCAAGATCCGAGTTAGCAAATGGGTTCAGGCTCCACAGACAACTGACTCAGACAGGGTTTCAAGAGACTGCAAACTTGACACAGTCTTCAAAGGGTCATGCTATCCACCCCACTGTCCCCAGGTGAGACTGGATGCTAAGATACACGGGCTAGAGAAAAGATATCTAGGTCCCCAGGATGCATCTGTTCTGTTTTTGGCCCTGCAGCCATAAGGTCTGGCTTGAGTGTATTTTCCACCACTCCCACCTCATTCAGAGGCAGAGCACAGATCTTGCTCAGTCTTACTTCCTTTCCCTGCAGGCCCACTCCCTTGTCTCCCCTGTAGCCAACCACTCCAAGGCCCTCGGGAGCTCCTGACAGGACTGTCTCTTTAAGAACTTATCTCCCATTTTCAGAAATTGACTGTGAAAATTCTAAGTGATGGTGCGACATGCTCACACTCACTTCCTGTAGTTAATCCTTCACGAGGGTCAGGCGCCCCTCTCTTCTCGGTGGCTCATTTGATTGTCACCTACCTTGCACAAAAACCTCCCAGCCCCGAGCACTGTCTGCTGGGTTGACAGGCAGGCAGAGTGCTGAACGCGGTGCAGGAATAACTGAATTAGAGAGAAGCTGCTGGCACTGTAATAAAGCGTTTAATGGACAGACAGCCTCTCTTGCCTTCCTTGGGGTAACACTAAATCCCTTTTTATTGTAGTTTGCACAGATGTTAGTGAGTTATCCATTTCTCTAATCATACTAGAAGTTGGCACATCCATCTTAAATAAGAAGACCAGCCCACTCGCTCTTCCGGAGTCCCTTTTTCTAATAAACTTGTGTCACTTTCAGGTCACTTTTACCAATACAAATAAAATTCAAACAAATAAAAAGTATATTGTCTCATGATGAGATTTATATAATGATGTCCCTTAGCTCATTTTAAATTTACACAGGGAGTTACGCCCTGCAGAGCCCATATGAGGGCCTCAGTTTTCCAGGATGAGGACACATACTCTCTGAGTTTAGAACACTGAGTCTCACAAGGTCACAGTGGATCCTCTGGCACAGAACAACCCTTGGTGAAATTCATTTGTGAGCTGGGCTGTCTGGGGTCTTCTCTGAACCATCTCTGGGGAGGTCACAGGGTCACAGGTGACAGACACAGAGCTGTGATTTTTTTTTTTTTTTTAATATTTATTGCCAGGGTAGGGATGGTGAGGTCTCCTTTCTCTTTATCCAGCCAGTGCTATACTCCTGTCACAATGTATGGACCACCCAAAGATCCTCCTGGAAAAGAAAATTTTGCATTTGTCCATGTGTTTGTGAAAAGGAGGACAGGGGTGGGGGTGGGATGGGGTATGTGCCGAAAAGAATCCTACCCACCAAGGTGCTCCCAACTGCAACTTCTGTGGAACTGGAAAGGTCACCTGAAGTTCAGGCCAGGATAAATAATTGCTGTGGTGAGGGGTCCTTTTTTTGCTTTCTATGGAGCTGATGGGTTCGCAGCGGTAGCTGAATCTTGATAGATTGGCAGCCGCTGAAAGGAAACGCTTAGCGGTGACCGGGGCAGGCCTGCACTTCAGCTCCGGGGGCAAAGGGTGGGAAGCTGAGGTCCCAGGGCTGGGTGGACCACAGAGGCCAGATGACAAAGCTGCCTCTGTCCCTGCACGGAATGAGTGTAAATGCAGGCCAGCCTGGCCTCCTGGATGGGCTCCACAGGGTGGACTCTCCAATGCCACTGAGGCCCCGTGGCTCCTGCCTCACATTTGTGCAACAAAATGACTGCTCTCTGGGGTCTCCCTCTGCCAGGGAGAAAGGCTGTCTCTGTTGTGTTTCCTGGTCCAACTGGCCACTTCATTAATCAAAGGAAAGGGCCGTGTGTTAACTATTTGATGCCCTGTTGCAAAGAGGGAAATCAGATTAGCAATCCCTTGGGCAGGGGAGGCAGAGAGCTTGGGAGCAATGAGAGCTGCACCTCACACCGTGATAGTTCTAGGACGATAACCTACATCACACAGGGCTCTAAGGTCTCCGAATTTACATGCACACATGTCTGTCACTGTGAAGCTGCGGCCCAGAGTGGCTTGGTGAAGGTCCCTGTGAAAATGGGTGGGGAAACTCCTTTTTCCCCTTTTCTTTTTATTGGTTGACAATTTCATATATTTCTATGATGTATTTTAGTCATTTTCACCCCCATTCCTCTCCCTCACACCCCACTGCTTCTGGACCACTCTTCTGGAGTCCCCTTCCCACTCCCACATCTTGTGAATGTGTGTGTTCATGCATGCTTATGTACGTGTGTGTGCGTGCATGTGTGTGCATGTGCATTCATGTGTGTGTGCATGGTTGTGTAGGAGTGTGCATGTGTGTTTGCTTATGTGTGCATGAGTGTATGCATGTGTGTGACTGTGTGTACACATGTGTGCACATGTGCATGCACGTGCGCTCGCACGTGTGTGTGTGTGTGTGTGTGTGTGCACTTGTGTATGCATGAGCATGTGTGTGTATCGCTTAGTTTAAGATGAGTTACTTGTTCCAGTGTGGGCAGGTAGTAGCTTATTTATAGAAGCAATGGCAGCTTACCTGCGTCTACACCACTGAAGAAGAGGACACCCCCTTCCTCTCCCAACAACCCAGTAGCAAGTATGGGTCTCTTCCCTATAAGTTGTTAGCCAAGGAGTCTCCAGAGGCCCCCAAGACAATATAGGTTCCTGACACAGTCTGCCAGAACTCAATGATGGAACTCTATTGCTGAAGACACTACGCACTGGTCACAGGAGATGAAGTTTTACACCATCCCAAGACATCTGCATCTGGGATGTTGTCTATTCCTCCATCTCTTCATCCTGTCACTCATTCAGCTTGTTATTCAATGACTACGCACAGGGCCCTTCCTATTCGTCAAACACTGTGCTTTGCTGCATGCATCTGGGAACACTGATAAGCATCCTGGGCGTGACATTCGTGAATGGTACCCTCTCTTCATTTGGTTAATGATTAAATATTCAATCTTACATACCTGAGGTCAGCCTGCTCTTGTTGATGGCTTTCTAGATGGCTAGTGGGGCAGTGGTTTCCAGTGGGTCTAATATGCAAACTATGGTGGGCTCCAGCTTCTATGTACAGTAGCGTTGGTATCCTGTGTCAGTCATTGGGTTGACTACTTTACATTGCTGTGACAAAACACCTGAGGATAGAACTTCAAAGGATCACAGGCTTGCTTTGGCTCCATTTTAGAGGGTTCGTTCTATGGTCACTTGGCTCCATTGCTTCTGGGCCCATGTATGGTAAGGAAGAGCATCGTGAGAAGTCCATGGAGGAGAGAAAGCTCCAGGATCATGAAGTTATACCCCTTAAGGTATCATGCCTCCAGTGACCTTCCTTCAACTGGGCCCTACTTCCTAACAGCCCATTAAGCTACAAAGCTATCAAGGCATTAGTCCATTGATCTGACCACTTAACAGACCCCGTCTGATGCTGTTAAATTGGAATTCCAGATGCTTCACAATGAAGCTCTCCCTTATCCTTCTTTAAGGCTATCAATTCCATGACATCTCTATGCTGTTGACATAGTCCTATGCTCTTGGCAATATGACCTTCATCTGCTAAGGCCTTTCTGACTTGTCATTCATTTACATATCACTCACCTACCTACCTACTCATTCATGTACCATCACTCCAAATCCACTCAGGCATCCCCTAACCTGACCATCCATTCTCACATCACTCACCTTATCATCCATTCAGGTTCTCATTCATCTGCCAAATCCACTGAGGCTCCACTCATCCATCCATTCATTCAAGTACACCACACCCATTCATGCACCGTCTTCCCACCCATCCCCTCTTACATTCATGCCCCCTTGCTCACCTCTCCAGCCAGTCACCCTCCTGCTTACTCAGGTTGTGATCCCTCAAGATGATCCCAGTGGACCTTGGGACACGTTCATTTTCAGTGAAGTCCTCTCCTTTTAACAAGGTCTCCGGACTTGCCCGCCGACTCTCCAAGCTCCCACTTAAGTCTATTGTCCTGGGCTTGAGAGTTTGCAGTCTTCAGACTTGGTGTCATTTCCAGCTGTCAGGTGTGTTAGGAGCCTCTGTTCCTGTATCTAGATGCTACAGCTGCTATGAGATTCAGTGGTGCATATGAAAGACAGAATGGGGGCCAGGGCCTGGTGGGTTCTGAGGAGATGGAAATGATGATATAGTTGCTAGGTAGCACAGGTCACTGGTTCTTTGATGTTACTTTAATCCCTTGACATGTGCCTTAGTCCACTTTGACCTCCCCACTTTGGGTTAAATTTGAAAACCTTAGTTGAGCATTGAGTTAGCATTCAGCAAAAAATTGGTTTAGGGACAATAAAGACACAGCGACTATATCAGAAGCATGAGTATAATATAACCCAGGTATGCAAGCTCCTCAGTCCCTCAGTTGCTTCTGATAGAATATACTGCAGGCAATGGTGTCTGTGAGTGCCCCACACCCGTGCACATAGGGGCAGCACCAGATGGACTTGGGCTCATTTAAAATAGATAGGATGACATAATTTTAGAAGTGCACATGTGGAGGGCTACCTTGTGGGACTTGGAAGGGTAATGTGAGGTGGGTAGAATCATATTTTGATGTATACATGTATGGAGTTATCAAAGAATAAAAAGATTTAAAGGCTGTTCTTGGTGACATGGGTGTACTTGCAGGTATGCATGTGTATATAGACACATGGGCCCCAGTGTGGAGATGAGGGTTAGTCTATATCAGAAACATATGCACAAGCACATAGATACACATCCCTCTAAGGATTTGTAAACATCTTGGGGTTTGCTTTTTAAAGGGTTTTAAATGTGTGTGTGTGTGTGTGTGTGTGTGTGTGTGTGTGTGTGTGTGTGTATGCCTATGAGAGTTTATGTGCACCATATATGTGCACATGCCGATGAAGGCCTGAAGAGGCTGTCAGATCTTCTAGAGATAGAATTACAGGCTGTTTTTAGCCACTTGATGAGGGTGCTGGAAAGGAGCTCAGGTCCTCTGCAAGAGTAGTAAGTGCTCCGAGCTGCTGACACATCTCCACATCATCTTAACATTGTCAAAAGACCAGTTATCCATATCTAGTTCAGACTCATCTTGAGCTCATGATCCCCCTGCCGCTACCTCTTGAGTGCTGGGATTACAGGGACATGCCACCACACCTAGGTTATAAAAGAATGGATGGTTAACAAAATTTCTCTTACTTTGGAGAGACGGAAGGAAATCCTGAGATGTGCAGGTGTTGTTTGAGCAACTGGATATGGAATCCTAGGTACACAGGCATCTGAGGCAGGAGGATCACCAGAGGCCAGGAGTTTGGAATCAACCTTGGGCAACAGTAAAAAGAGATTATTCGAAAGAATGAAAGCATTGTGTAAAATGAAAGAGAAAGGCAGGCATGTATGTAAAAAAAAACTTACGGATATCAGCAGATATTTTTAAGGTCTGTCTCTGTAGCTGAACATATGAATGTTGTATTTTAAACACGGAGAAATATGGGAATTACATGTCTGTAATGTCTGTATGTGTGACTGCATACACCAAGTGGATGTGGGGGACCGTATACACTGAATGGATATGGAAAGATTATATACATTGAGTATGGGAAGGTGATATAAATTGAGTATAGGAAGGTTCTATACATTGGGTATGGAAAGGTTCTATACATTGAGGATGTGTGTAACCAAAGTGTTCTTTCCTTCAAGACCTTGGCAGCTGGGGCCTTTTCTGCATCTCTTGGTCCTCTGCTGCTGTCTATCTGAGGGAGATCAGGCATGTGTGGAGCCTAACACTTCTCCATACCTGTAGCCATAGAGTGTTGAGTTAGTGGTGGCACAGCCCAACATAAAGCATCCCGTGAAACTCACTTTAAAGTCAGTACCTAGATGTATAGTTATTGCTCTTCAAGGCAGAGATAGGGTCATTTGAAGTTTCCTAACATGGTGCCAGGTGGTTATGAGATCACAAGCAGGTACCATCTAGAACTTGCCTGGTTTATGCATCCTAAAGTACAAACATCTGGAATTTAAGTTCAACCCTTAAATAGACACTTCTACTTGTTGGCTGTGTGACTTTGAATAAATTGCTAACCCTCTGTGTTCTTCGACAGCCTTTCTCATTAGATGTAAATAGCAACAGTTCCTTACTTGGACTTTTTATAAAGATGAAAGCAATGAACATAGGAGCCCAGAGCTTGGCACAGTATGAGCTCTAGGTAGGCCTGAGGGACCCTCTGTGGGCTCTAGTGTGATCCTGCTGTTTTCAAATGTGACTTCTAAGATCCACCATCCTCAGAGCCATTTATGGTGAGCAAAGCTCTGTATGCTATCAGCCTGTGTAGTGGAGATGCCAGGGAAGCATTCTGGGTCCGCCTCAAATTTCTTCTTAAAGAATGTATAACTAGGTGTGAGGTAGTTATGCTTGTCCTCTCATTACTCAGGAAGCTGAGGCAAGGAGTTGAATATTCAAGACCAGCTTCAGCTACACAGTGACTTGCTGGTTAGTCTAATAACATAATAGTATAGTCAGACCTTTCTTGCCTTGAAAACAAAAGGATAAATGGCTTTGATCAATGGAACTTTGATCAAGTGTTTGCCTAGAATCCCCAGTGAGGGGCTGGGGGCGTGGCTTAGTGGTAGAGCCCCTGCCTAGAATCACCCAGTGAGAGATTAAGGGCGGGCCTCATGACTTTTATAGTTAGTACTTCAAAATAAATTAACCAATAACAAAATACTTCATTTGGGTCAATTGTGAGATACAAAATAAAAGCCTTTGGTAAACACTCAGGGCTATGAGTACTGTTTATAATAATATGGTTTATGATGTTTCAGATGGAATTAAGCTAACTGCTATTGGTGGTGATTCTGTTGTTTATTGCTGTTTATTTTGGGGGGGTTGTTTTTTTTTGAGACTGGGTCATTGTCTTAGGGTTTTCTTGCTGTGAACAGACACCATAGCCAAGGCAACTCTTATAAGGACAACAATTAATTGGGGCTGGCTTACAGGTCCAGAGGTTCAAAGGTTCATTCCATTTATCATCAAGGTGGGAAAATGGCAGCATTCAGTCAGGCATGGTGCAGGAGGAGCTAAGAGTTCTGTATCTTTGTCTGAAGGCTGCTAGGAGAAGACTGACTTCCATGAAGCTAGGGTGAGGGTGTTAAAGCCCACACCCACAGTGACACACCTACTTCAATACACAGACCATCACAGTCTCTTTGTGTGGTTCTGTCTGGCCTAGAACTGGATATGTAGGCCAGGCTGGCCTGGAACTCACAGAGATCCACCTGTCTTTACCTCCTGAGTTCTGGGATTAAAAGTGTATGCTACAATGCCAAGTTTAGGGCTTTCAATATAAAGACAGAGTCAATATCCAGGGGATTTGGTAACCCACTGAGATTATGGAGTCTCTTAGCTCTAAGAAAAAAGGGAGGTATAGATTTTTTTTTCTCTGTGTCAAGATACCAAGAGGGAGGGTCCATGCAGACTCCTGTTTATTGGCTTTGACACTAAGAGCTCAGACAAGCAATTCTGGGATATCCTGAACCTTGACAAATTATAAAGAGAGATTCTGCCCTGGAGCACCCCCAGGCCGCTCTAACACCAATACTCCCAGTGTCTTAGTTACACTTGGATCCGTGCGATCTAAAGACCTGAGAGAATCAGCTTAAGGGAGGCAACACTTATTTTACTCATGGTTTCAGAGGGCTCAGACTATCTTCTGGAGGAGCGAGGAAGACAGGAAGCAGGGCAGGACTTTGACCTTCAAAGGCTTAACCCCTAGTTACCCATTTTCCCCAGCTAGACTCCACCTCTAAGATAGTCACCACCACCTGAGGTCCATGCATTCAAACACACATGCTTATGAGGAACATTTCAAACTCAAATCTTGACACTCAGGAAGGCCTGCGAGGGCATTCTGGCCTGCAAAGTGGTGCAATTAATACATGGCTGTTGTTTTAAGCCACCCAGTTGGCAGTAATTTTTTTTAATAGCCAGAATAGAAAGCGAGAATGCCAATATACTAAATATTATCATTTCACATGCAATCGATATGGCAAATTATTAATAGGATCTATGGCAGTTTCTTTTTTTAAGTGCATTAAGCCTTTTGAAATCCTGCATTTGTTTTTCACTGACAGTCTGTTTTATTTTGGCTTAGTCACATCTCAAGTGTTTAATGGCCACATGTGGCTGGGCTGTTGTTTGGATAGGGCCTCTCTGATGAACCTCTAGCTGAGGGATGATGTCAGCAGTGGTGGTGCAGAGTGAACATCCCAAGCGATACACTTTGCTTGTAAACTCTGATCATTAGTATATCTCAAATATTTTGTCTGTTCTTTCCTTTAGTCCACAGGTGTGTCACTGACATCATGATAGCAACCACAGAAGGAAGAGAATGGGGAATTCAAAAATAGCACATGATTTGTGGTAGTTCATGTCTTTAATCCCAGCACACGGGAGGCAGAGGCAAGCTGACCTCTGTGAGTTCAAGGCCAGCCAGGCCTATGGAGTGAGACCCTGTGTCAAATAGCCAAACCAATGAAATAAAATAGCCCATGCATCAACCACCACAACTTGTGTCTTGAGCTCTTTACCAGCCCCAGGAAGAGTATATTTTCTGACAGATTTGTTATTTTGAATCTGTAGAATGGAAGGAGTGAGAGTCTGCCACACACTAGAGTGTATTTCTCACCAGCTGCCCAATCAGAACAATGAATTGGGTTGGTACCCTGGCAGTCTCCTGGCACCATCTCCCCACACTTTCCCACATAGGCTCCTGTGTTTTGTTCACATAATTCCATAGCACATCTGCCTCCTGCCTGTAATACTATTTTTACTACCTTGTTTTAAAATAAATTGTGCACTTTTCTGATGACAATCTAGAGAGCTCATATTTTAGGGTCTTGAAGGTATATTTTGGGCCATATACTTTCTATTACAACCCCTCAAGTCTTCCCTCCTGAAATAAAAGTCATCATAGATTTTGCATGCATGAGTCCACAAATGCTTGCCAATAAAACTTTATTTACAAAATCAAGAGGCTATGATCCAGTCCTCCAACCTCATTTTTTGGACTCCTCGTCTATCTCTTTTTAGCTGCTGTGTAGTACTCCAGTACAGCAATAACGTTTTTAAGCAATATTTTTATTAATCATTTGAAATTTTTGTGTTATTTCATACTATAACATTTTATATTGTATTTTGAGCGTAACCCCCTGACTTCTCTCATTAACTAGTCTCTCCATACTCCCACCTAACAGTTTCTTGTGTTTCATTTCCCCATGGAATTCAGTTTGCATTGCCCAGCTAATCTGAGAGTGGGGCTTGCCCTGGTATGTCAACCTACCTGGGGGGGGGGTCATATTGTTACAGAAAACTGACTTTTCCCTCTTCCTGCACTTCCCAAATGTCAACAGCTCCTTGGCTAGTGGTGGGCTTTCATGCCCACATTCACCCCTCTGCGCTAGAGCTTAGCAAGAACAATTAACTTACCATACTAAGGATATTAGATAACTAGAAGCCATTACCCGGGATTAAAACACTGGTGTTTACTTTTCACATAGCAATCTTGATATTCACCTCTACCAAAGTTTCCTGAAGTTCAATCCTTTTAAAAAGTTGCTGGGGGATTGTGCATCCTTTCAGTTCAATATCTAGAGGTGGATTGCTTCCTCGTATCGTTCTTTCAGTTGACCCTTTGCCCAAAGCAGAAAAACGCCCATTCTCCACTATTACCCTCTTGGCCCTATATCACTACCTAAGGGGCTCCGGGGCCCAGGGACACCTGGCAGCAGGAGGTGTCTGCCAACCTGGTGCTCACTGTTGTATCCTCTTTCTGCTGGACCTCAGCTCCTTGCTTGGTGGAGATCGATGCTGCAGGCCATAGTTAAGGAGAAGGTCAGTCTGTCTGCTATGTGTGTTAAACCATGACATGTAGGGACGGACTTGCAATTCCTAGTCCCTTTAATGGTTCAACATACAAAATAGACTACACTTTAAAGAAAAAAAAAAAGAACGAGATCCACAAAGTACTTGGCTTTAACATTGACGACCTGGGAATGATTTTTGCAACCAGGGAAATCAATTTCTTGGCCTTACAACATCGCTTCAGAGGTGTGATCACTAGAAAAGATGGCGCTCCCATTGAGATCCCTGAACCGACAGGGGTGCATAAAGATCCAGGAGTCAAACCCTCTTCACATTAAATAGACACCTGAGAGTCTTCTGTTATCAGTTTAAACTTGGTTCTAACCAGACCTGGAGCAGGGGCATGGACAGCTACCTGGGAATATCTTGTTTCTTTACCCAGAGAGTATATGATAGGAGTCTCACCCCGCCTCTCCCAGCTATTCAACCATTTAACACATTTACTGGAGACCCACTGAATTAGCTCCTTTTCTCATTGCTGTGACCAAGTTACTGAGAAGCAGCACCAGCTTAGGGAAGGAAAGGTTTGTTTTGGGTCAGGGTTTGAATGTACAACCCGTCCATCATGGTGGGGAAGCCATCGAAGCAGGAGCATGTGGTCCTTGGTTACACTGCATCCATTGTAAGGAAGCAGAGAACGACAAACCATGTGCTCAGCTCACTTCTTCCTCTTTGTTTTTACTTTTTCCATTAGTTAACTTATTATTCACTTTACATCCCAGTCACAGCCTCCACCTCCTCCCAGTGGCTCCTCCCACAGTCCCTCCTCCCACCCCCTTCTCTTTTGAGAGGGTGGAGACCCCTCTTGATTATCGCCCCCACCCTGGCACAGCAAGTCTCTACAGGACTAGGCACATCTTCTCTCACTGAGGCCAGAAAAGGCAGCCCAGTTAGAGAAACAGGATCCACAGACAGGCAACAGCTTTAGAGACAGCCCCTGCTCCAGCTGTTGGGTAGCCCACATCAGCTTGGTCTTTGTTTTCATTTTTAAGTCTGGCACCCCAGCTCATGCGTTGGGTCTCCTCTGCTTTGTCCCTCCCAGTGGCATGTCTGCTAGGTGATTCCTAATCAAGTAAGATGGATGGGAGAGATTAACTGTCAACCTTATTGGGTGCCAGGTGCTCTGGGCACTTACAATACATTCCTAATCATAACTGGCAAAAGTCCTGTCCTGAAGCACACATTCACATTCATATTCGACGAAGCATAATAAATATTAGGCAGAATTCATAACTGAAAAACATCTGTCTTTTAAAAAAAAAAAAAAAACTTTTACTTGCTTTTATTTCATGCTAAATCTATTCCTGTGCCTAAAGGTTTTGCTCCTTTGGCTTCTTAGAGGTGTCTCTTTGTTCGGTACACATTCCTCTTCTGACATAGGAGCTCTTGTTTCAGTGATGTTCATCTGGGCTGGGCGTAGGGCCCTGCATGGGTTAATTGAACCATGAACTAATATCTTATGTGCATTTCTCACCCAGATATGTTTGGTGACTAGAGACTCTATATCTGAACCCTTAAGTTTAGCACTGCCTTCTGCATTGTTAAAGTACATGCAGCAAAATTCAGCATTCTCTTTGGGCCACTGACCCTGTGTCCAGCACTGCCGTTTGGCAGGGACACACTCTCCTGGCTTCACCATTAACCTTATCAGAATGACACACTTGCTTTTTTGGAGTGACATTTTTCAGGTATTTCGTGGGGCTTTTGGATATTTGTACCTGTCCCGGTTAGCGTTCCAGTGCTGTGGTTGATACTATCTATGATCATAAACAACTTGGGGAATATCTTAGTCGGAATTTCTAATGCTTTGACGAAACAACATAAACAGAGGAACTTGGGGAGGAAGGGGGTTTTGGCTTACACTTCTACAGCACTGATTATCATTGGAGGAAGTCAAGACAGGAACTCAGGCAGGGTAAGATCTTGGAGGCAGGAGCTGATGCAGAGGCCATGGAGAAGTGCTGCTTACTGGCTTGCTGCCCATGGTTTTCTCAGACTGCTTTCTTATACAACCAGGACCACTGGCCGAGTGTGATATTGCCCACTGTGGTCTGGACACTCCCACATCAATCATTGATTAAAAAAGTACCCCACAGGCTTACCTATAGGACAGCATGAGAAGAGAAATTTCTCAAATGAAATGCTTTCATGTTCCAATCTGACTCCAACTTAAGTCAAATTGACAAAAAACTAACCAGCATAGTCCTCTTGAGGTCCTGGGCATTTTTGTGGGCATTCTTAAAGGGACCATGAAGATTTGACCTTTGTGTATGTGGTGTGTGTGTGTGTGTGTGTGTGTGTGTGTGTGATGTATTTATTTGAGACAGGGACCCATTGTATTCCTAGTTGGCCTGAGGCCCACTGTGTAGACCAGAACATACAGAGATCTGCCTCCTTTTGCCCCTTGAGTACTGAAATGAAAGGTATACACTGCCATTCTAGGTTTGAACCTTTGGATTGTGTGACTTTGTAGGGGCTTCTGGGTCAAGAGGCTAGCTAGGTAACCATTTTCATGGGTCATCTTAGGCCACCTAGGGAAAAAGAAACTGTCAGTTATCATTATCAAAAACTTGCTAGGTTGTGATAATGTTTTCACCCTGTGGTCCTATCTTCAACAGATTCACAGTGTAATCGGTGCGGCTGATGGATGAAAGACGTTCAAAGCAATGCGGTGCTGGACCTCACTCAGTGTGCACTCAGAATGTGCATTATGCATGCACCTACTCATGACGACGTTAACAGGACTGTGATGGGTTCTGCTTCAGAGAGTAGGAGGAAGCCTCTTGGGTTCAAAGCCATTGAGATGTAGTGATGGATATTTGTGTGTGTGTCCTCATGAACACAGTGCCCATGGAGGCCAGAAATGGGTATACGATTCCCTGGAACTGGAGTTACAGGCAGTTGGGAGCCACTCAAGTTAACAATGTGCAAAGAGAGTATACTTACATAAACTTATATGGTATGTCCTGGGCTATGTAATGTATATATAATATAAATATATATTATACTATGTTATAATATTATTGTGTTATAGTATAGTACATAGACATATATTATATACATTATATTATAGTAACTACAATAAACCACAACATATGAATGTATATCATATACAAAATATATAATAATTATAATAACAAATTTCATTATGTAAATATATTTACATCTATATGACATGATCCATTGCTTCTAGGGCCATGGTGGAGAAAAAGAGTTAGATTAAATCAAACAAATGAAAGATGTAGTCAAGAGACATGGAAACCTTGATATGTAGGCAGCTGCTGCCAGGCATGGTGGATTACACTGGGGTTTGTTTGTTGTTATGGTTCCTTGGTGGTGGGGAGATTGAGCCTGGCTTCTAGGCAAGTGATCTACCAGTGAGCCACTTATGAAAAACAATCTCTTATGTCACAAGTACTACCAACGTTTGTGGCACAGACCATAGTAAACAGATAAACACCAATGGCAGGATTGTTGTAACTCTTACCCAAGAGGTCCTGATCTAGAAAATGAGCCCATGAAAGAACACACTGGGAAATGAGTCACCCATGCCACAGGCTGAGACACTGTTCTATTTGAGTTGATTTGTATGAGCAATATCCACAGCTTTGATGGGTTGAAGATTTTACTTGTGTGTAATGATGACAGAGAATTTCTGAAGTCTGAACATCAGTGTTGTGTTGATCTGAGCATAGATTTCACTTCTTTGGTTCCAAGGGATGAGGGGATGTTCTACTTGAGGAAAGAGGAGTGGTCAACCTTGATCATGAGTTCGATGGGTTTCAAAGACATCTATTGTGCTAATAAAGTGTTTGCTGTGACATTTCTAGAGACAGTGACTTCACACGGCCCCTGTCTTAACCAAGGAACAAATGAATGCCTTAACGGATTCACAGTGTAATGTTGTTATTGAGAGGTGGTTAAAGTTGGAGGAGGGGAGCACGTTGCTGAAGGAAGTAGGTCATTGTGGGTGTATCCCTGGAGATCTGTTCCTTTGCTATGTTCTCTTTCTCTGATTCCTATCTGCCATGAGGTGTATAGTTTCTCATTCCACATGCCCCCCTTTGTTAGGATATTCTACCCAGAAACAGCAGAGCTGGTCATGGTGGGTAGAACCTTTGAAACCACGAACCAACATAAGTCTTTCCTCCCTAAAGTTGTGTTTCTTGAGTATCCAGTTACAGCAACAAGGAACATGACTAATACCTCAAGGGCAGTAAGACATGGATCTGGTGATGGATTCTTAGATGCTTCTCCTTTAGCTTTCCCAGAGCTTCTGTCAGTCAACAGAGGGAGTGTCTACAATGACAGGTATGCCAAGCAGAGCAAGGTGTAGAAACGGCCTGGCTACTGGGACATGGCCAGAGGCTACATTTTTGTGTGCCTGGCAATCGAGGAAGGGTAACCACTGTACTGATGCTTTCCCAACTTCCTTTTGAGGAAAACGACCCTGGCCATTTTCAGGATAGCTACCATCTATCTGGCATTCTTGAGAAGTAGTGAGAAATCTGGTCAAGTTAGAATAAGTTTGTTAAAGGCCACCTGAAGGCTCTGAATTCAAGACCAAGTCCTTCCAAGTTTAGTATGGAGCTATCCCTTTCTTTCCCACTCACCCTGGAGGTACTTCCTCAGTCCACAGGCCACCTTCATCTTTTGAGCAGACATGTCAGCAAACACAAAAGCAGGCCTAGGAGACAGGGTTATAAGGGTGTGGTGGTTTGAATATGCTTGGACCATGGAAAAGGGAGCTATTAGGGGGTGTGGCCTTGGAATAGATGTGGCCTGATTGAAGAAAGTGTGTCACTGTGTACATGGGTTTTGAGGGCTCTTAGGCTCAAGCTTTGCACAATCCAGAAGAAACACGCCTCGTGGTTTCCTGTCGAAAAGTTTCCTTCTGGCTGCCTTTGGATCAAGATGTAGAACTCTCATCTCCTTCGGAATCATGTCTGCCTGCAGGCTGCCATGCTTCCTGCCGTGGTAAGAATGGACTGAACTTCTGAACCTGTGAGCCAGCCCTAGTTAAATATCTGTCTTTATAAGAGTTGCCTTGGTCATGGTGTCTCTTCCCAGCAATGGAAACCCTAACTAAGACAAAGGGACAGAAGCACTGACTATGCCTCCACTGCACACACAGGTTCACACATATGCACACATGAACACATTCTGCCAGGGGGAGTTGCCTCCCATCTCAGTGGGGTGTCACTTTCCCTACATCTGAGTCCTCAAGAAATTAAAGTCAGAAAGTCTCATAGTGGGACATTTTTCTTTCTCTCATTCCGTTTTCCCTCTTGTTTTTACAAGTCAGAGTTCTCAGTCTGTAGAACTGTCTCCTGAGAAATTTACAGGGAGAATTGACTCTTTGTCTCTACAAAGCCATGAAGGAAAGAGTCTAAGTGATAATTGTATGCGCGGTTCAAAATATTTTAAACGAGCTTGCTCTGACAAAGAACTAAGTTATGAAGTTAACTTTTGTGTGTGTGTGAATAATTAAAGTATTGTCACCACTTTAAATTATCATCCATTGTTAACTTACATCATTAAATCTTACCTCTTTGCTAAAGAATAATGAAAAAATGCACTTAATTAGCAGTTATTGCAAGCTCCAGGCCATTGATAATGCCAGGCTCGGCCTGAATTTCACAAGTGTTTTGAGCTTCCTTCCCTGTTGTTGGGTGGGGGAAGTGAAGCCCCAGGTAGTGTGAGGGACAGGGTGGGTCCTCCCACATCAGGGTGAATATCCCCTGGAAAATGTGTTCACTCTGAACCAGCCAATCACGTTAGGGTTTGGCTTCTATACACAGGATAGAGAGGAGTTCCAGCCAGAGCCTTTGTTCTTATGAAATATTCTTGGTCTTGGCCATATTGGAGAATAAACCCCTCCCTCCACCATCCTGTGTTCAACCTTGAAGCTAGCCTTTTAGGGGCTGAGACATGGGAGACTGGCTCAAAAGAGAGGGTTTTGGGGTGACTCTTTCCAAGATTCCTGCAGAGGAAAAAGATGCCAGTTAATTTCCTCGTTGTTTCGATTAAGGGGGTGATGGATTTTTTTTCCTGGATATTGTTAAAGAGGTTTGCCAGGCCTGTAAGGACCATGCAGCATTCTTCAGATGAAATAAGGCCAATCAGTAGAATAATGAGGAAAGTAATATCTCCCCAGAGAGGCTGATGGGGTTTTCATCAAATCAGCCAACCTTTTCCCGTCACTTACACCGCCATGCACTCCAGCCAGCCCGTTCTCCTGCCTCCTCTCCGTCCTCTTTTGTCAAACTTCCCAGTGGTTATTACTGATGAGTGAATACTAAGGGACCCAGGAAATTTATATGTATTTGATACCTACTCTTTATGTTTATTTTTCTCACAGTGCTTGGAATTGAACCTGGGACTTCATGCATGCTAGATGAGTGCTCTGCCACTGAGCTATTCTGCCACTCCTGAATATACTCCCACCCCTAATATACTCCCACCCCTAAATATACTCCTACCCCTAAATATACTCCCACCCCTAATATTCTCCCACCCCTAAATATACTCCTACCCCTAAATATACTCCCACCCCTAATATACTCCCACCCCTAATATACTCCTGCCCCTAATATACTCCCACCCCTAAATATACTCCCACCCCTAATATACTCCCACCCCTAATATACTCCCACCCCTAATATACTCCTACCCCTGAATAAACTCCTACCCCTGAATAAACTCCTACCCCTAAATGCATTCCCATTCCTAAATACCTTTAAGATAAGTACCCTCTATCACTGAGTGACACTGTAATTCCAAATGTATTCACTCTTTCTATTACCTATTAGTCTATTATCTATCATCTATCTATCTATCTATCTATCTATCTATCTATCTATCTACCATCTACCCACCTATCCATTTACTTTGCAGCAACAGGGATTAAACTTAGGGCTTTACATACACTAAGACGATAAGCTGTAGCCCTCGTCCTCATTGTGAGGTTTTATATTCAGACAAGAATTTCTGAAATGAACTGTCTACTGCCCACTCAATTCTTGAACCCTTTTGCCTCAGCCTCATGAGTAACCAGCATTTCAGACCTGGTGATAATGCCTTTTATTGAAAGTAACTATTAACTCTCATTTCCTTGTAGTTTTTGACCCAACTGTCCTTTAGACCCCGGAAGAGTTTCAGAAACATCGAGGGGAGCTAGGCTTCAAAAGTCTGGGCTGTTTGCTGCTCAGTGACCTCTGTGTCCTTAAGCTGACATGGAGAACAGTCTTCCCTTGACAAATTAATTCCGAGGTTTAGTGGGGACAGAAGTTAGTGTCTGTGTGTGGAGAGATGATGTCAACATGCTTTCTCAAGGGGACTTCAGTAGTAAAATTGTGCCTTTGGCCATTTGTGTGATACAGACATGGAAGCCATGGGTCCTGGAAAGCAGACAGCAAAATATTCATATTAGGTCAGTGAGATGGCTCCCTGGGTAAAGGAGCTTGCCACCAAGCTTGATGACTTGACTTTAATCCTCAGGACTCATGGGGCGGAAGGAAAGAATCGACTCCTGTGAATTGTCCTGTGATATCTATGTACACATACACACACACACACACACACACACACACACACACACACACACACGCATGCACAGGCATGCACACACACATGCACATACACACATGCACACGCACACATTCACACAGGCACACACGTACACATGTATGTATACACACACACACGCGCAGTAAAACACAATAAAAGTTTAAAACAAATATCCCTCCCATCTGTATGGCCTAAGCATCCCAGCAGTGCCCAGTGGGAGAGAGGACTAAATGAGTTGGCTTCAAATACGTTAGAACACATCTGGTGTGTCTGCCCAATGGACTGTGAACCATCTTGTCTGGTGGTATATTGCAATGAAAGCTCCCTTCTCTATAGATGGTGGTTTGTGGGAAAGGAACGAAGACAAAGGGCAGGCACATACCTAGATACCCACAGATATGGATGCTTAGCCACAGTGATTGATCCCCGATGGGACACAAGGATTTCTGGGATGCTGTCGATAGATAAGCAAGGTATTATGGGTGTCCATATCTTCTAAGGCTGTGAGCATCATTCTGCCCACTCAGGGGTCCACGGAGCAATGTAGAAGGAGTTCTGTCTCGGTCCATGAAGCTCCTTCATAGAGATGTGGAGAGGGCCACTAAAGCTGGGGAAGAATCATGTTTTGCTTGTGAAAGTTTTCCAAATTAACCGGGTTCCATTCACAGGAGTCCTCCTACCACGCTCAGCAAATGACTCAAAGCCTCCACGTGATTTCATCTGTGCAGACTCTAATCCACTTACTTAATGAAATACATAATTAACATATTATAATTGCAGTAAAGATGGTTTTGACAGAAATCATTTCCCGTATCTAATACCGTGGTAATTTAATCTGTTCCCCACTCCCTAACACGACCCTCTATGATTAAGTTTCATAAGAATTTTTTGATTGATTGACTCATCTGACGGGCTGGGCTTTGCTAAAGCGGTGTCTGTCAGTTTCTGGAGCGGCATGTGAAGTCATGGCAGATGGCTGCGGCGGGCTCTGTGCACGGTCTCCCTGTGTGGTCTCCTGTCTCTCGCTCTTTCTCTTCCCCTTCCCCTGCCTCGAAAGGCCCTGGTAATCCACTCTCCACTGCCTGAGTGCCAGAACCGCATGTTGCTAGCTTCTGCTGCTGTGTTGTGGGGGCTGTTATTACAGGCAGGGAAGCTGGGACCTGCTTGGGTGGGCTGGTGGCAGGCATGAGATGTCTGTCTCCCTCCCACCTAGCTGGATCTTCTGTCCATTCCTATGTAGTCTGGCTGCTGGAGGAGTGGGTGAATCCACTGTCCTGTTCTCAGAAGAACCCTGTGTGTTGGCTGAGGGAGATGGTGGAGCATTCCCCACCATGTTCTACTGGTCTCTGTTGCTGGGCCCTGCTTAGGGGGCTCTGCAGAATCTACTGTCTGGTGAGGACTCAGTCCAATAAACCTCTCCTTTCTTGGCTTTCCCTCCATGCTGCATCCTCTGCCTTATAGTACTGGGCTGGAACTCAGAGCTATGTACATGGAAGACTGGGTTCTATTACCTGAGTTTGAGTTAGATCCAGACTATCTATCTATCTATCTATCTATCTATCTATCTATCTATCATCTATCTATCTATCTATCTATCTATCATCTTCTATTTATATTCTATCTATCTATCTATCTATCATCTTCTATTTGTATTTTATCTATCTATCTATCTATCTATCTATCTATCTATCTATCTGAAACAAGGACTATGTAGCTCAGGCTGGCTTCAAACTCACCAGGTAGCTCAGGTTCCCCTGAATTTGTGATACCTTGCTGCAGTGACCTGAGTACTAGGATGGCAGTCATGTGGTACCATGCTGGTTCCCCAGTTCTCCATGAAAAGCCAACACACATTTTTCCAGAAAGAAAGAGTAGACTCTACAGTAGGGTGCTTCTGTACTGATGAAGGGAGAGAGATTTTGGAAGTATCAGCTGTCCAGAGATGGTGTTAAAGTTTTGAATCCTATGGATGTGTGTTTGGGAAAGAAAATGTCCAAAACATCTCTGAGGGCTGGGATTAGTCCCTTGTGAACAGTCCAGTCAGCAACAGGGCACAAAGTTCTGCAAAGTGAGTTAAGGAAGAATTCAGTGTGAGTCGGGACTTGCTGTTTTCTGAGGCTCTGTCTAAGTTGCTGTCGTGCATTAAGCACCTAGTCTATTCTGAGTACTTGTGTGTTGAAATTTTGATCCTCAGTTCTATTGGTGAATCCAATCCTGGGTGAGGGGGTGTAAATTGGGGGTCATTGATACTAGATACTATTTCCTGAACAGGTAAAAAACAAAACAAAATCTTAACTACAGTGGCTATTGGAAATCCTTCATTGCTGCCACCAATATCCAAAGGAAGCAACTTAAAGGACTCACACTCAGTGACAGAGCCAAGGCTTGTGGCAGAAAGGCGTAATAGAACAAAGCTGCTTGCCTCACGGTAGCCAAGAAGCAGAGAGAGTGTGCCAAGAAAGGACCAGGAGAGAATAGGTGAAGTCCTAGTGACCCACATTCTCTAAACACGCCCCGATTGCCACCGTTTCTTTGTCCCCCATCAGTGCCATCAAACTGTGAGTTCACCTAGGCTTTAATCCATGAATTGGGTCAATGACTACACAGTCACATGCCCACCCCCATGATTGGATTTACCAAGCTGAACCGAGGATTAAATCACACGAGCCTTTTGAGACACCCTCTACAATTCAACAGTATCAGGAGGGTGAAGTGCTACCTTGAAAGTCACTCTGCCTGTAGATAATGGAAATAACCTGTGTGATTCTTGGGGATGGTGGTGGTGACTGGGGTTGAGATGGGTCTGGAGGGTAGACAGGCTTCCTAGTGAAGGAAGCCCTGGAAGACCATCTGCCAGAGACAGACAGACAGACAGACAGACAGACAGACAGTCAGTCAGTTGAGGGGAAGCCTGGGAAGGTGTCATACAAGGATGTATGTGCCCGCCTGAAAGGAGTGGGCTTTACACAGCATCCTGCTTGTCACCTCATCCAAACTCACACCATTTCTCCAACCTAATCACTTTAAAACAAAACCTCTGTTCTAGCTCTCCTGATCTGCAGGGTTTTTTTTTTTTTTTTTTCTAAAATTATTATTTTATGCTTCAAACGATGTATACTAAATATACATATTCGTGAGAGTCCTTATTCACTGGTTCTATCTTCCTCCTGGACTGCAGGGTGAGCTCCAGCACCTAGGAGGCATGGGTACTGCATTTGGAAGGACTGGGGTAGCAGTGTTTTCTGCCCCTAAGCTCCACCCTTCCACTGAGCTATCAGAGCTGCACAAGAACCCCAGGTACCCTTCCCATGGGTGGAGGGCCTTGGCATAAATACAGAAGCCAGAGTCACTTGCACTTTGAGAGCAAGTATGGGACTGCTTCTTAAAGACCTGTCTAGACACTGTGTGGCCACATCCAGTCTTTGGACACTCCTGATTCAATCACAGTACACTGGTCATACGTCCTCTTTGCAGGAGCTGGAGGACTTTGTCTTTTGTGGGCTGCTCCCTCCATTAAAAATTATTGAAAATCCTAGTTTACATTTGCTTGGGTTTGATGACACGTACAATCTTTGACCTAAAATTAGCCTTCTCTTCTGACTCTAATGGAAATGAGAGCACTTTCTGTTTAATGCTGGAAAGCACTGCATAGTGAAGGTGCTTTGTCTCTTAGAGACACTGAGTAGCCAAGGGAAGATTCACTACAGCTGTGCCCCAGTGGTCCAGAGCATCCCATGGAGGTTAAGGATGCAGATCTGAGACAGGGTAGGACACTCTAGCAATGTCCTATGGTGAGATACTAGGAGTGGTTGCCAGCACTATGAGTCATCCAAGTGTGACTGTCCCCAAAGCTCTGAGGAGCCCCTTTTTATTAGTTAGTGAGCCAGTACCAGGAAACTCAACCCATCTCCTATATATGCACACTCAAAACTTGTGTTTCTTGGAGGTCAAGATCTTGGATGGTCCCTAAAGAGACTTTTCTTAAACGAAAATGGTTCTCCCAAGTGCCCTGTGTGATCCAGTCACCCAGCTCACATCCCTCAACATGATCCAAGCCAGGTGCCTCATCCAAGGCAGATCTGTCTCAAAATCAGCACATCATGTCTTTATCCATTAGCGTCCAGGTACAGCACAGACAGGCACAAAAGCCAAGCCCTCATTTCCCCAAATTTTAACACAGAGCCTGCTTACAGCCGGGTTTTGCATACAGGAAAAACGGCTGAGCCTACCCAGTGCGAGAAACTCTGCTCTAATGCTACAGCCTAAGTCCACAGGGTCATGGAGTCAGGGGGTATCCTCCTGAGACTGGGGCAGTCCCTGAGGAACTAGTGTCGAACAGGAGCAGCTTGGGCAGAGGCTGGGGGCAAGGGCCGAGGAAGGCAGTCTGCCACGCATGGAGCCCCAGGGCATGCATGCATCTGAACCTCCAAGCCCAGCTGTATCCCTTATGCAGTGACTGCTGGTGTTCCTGTCTGCACACCGGGGGAGGGGCGGCTCACCCGTGAGTGGCAACTGTACATGAACGCCACCGCGTCAGCTGCCAATATGTTATGAGGCCCTGGTAACAATCCGGAGTCTCCAGGGAGCTTTGCTGCAGTTCAAGTGCGCACCAGACAGAGAGAAAACAATTTCTGGTGCCAATAATGCAGCACAGATGAAAAATGTTTTAATATTTGAAGCTGCTTTATGGCAGAGGCGGTGACAGTGATGGACTCAATGTCAGCTTTTTTTCCTTAAATGTCATCTTTCGTCTATGAGTTTTCTCTGCTCCGGAGGCATGCAAGCCTAATGCTGGCTCGTTGCAACCATTGATCATTGATTTTGTTCTAAATGGAAAGCTTGCCAGAAGACTAGAAATTCTGGAATTTATTAGGATTTCTTTAAGAGGCACTTTAGCTCAACACTTCTCATTACTGTCTTTACAATGTTAGTTATTTTTCTTTTTATGTCGTATGATTTGTAAAGGGTTAGTACTCAGAGAACAATATACGATTAAACCATTGTGCATGCCGGAGCTGCTGGCTTTAGTGAAAAGGGTTCTCGGGGGGCTAAATACATATTTGACTAGCGATTGGCAACGTGGGGCTGTTTTACCAGCGAAATCTGTATTTTGAGATTTGCTGATGGGGTGCAAGCTAAATGGTGTTTCAATGGAGGTTTTGATTAAACAGGGTCACTTAGAAATTCATACCTCTTATTTCCATGCAGGCAGGACTAAACATTTTTATATTTTGACACTGGGTGTGCAAACATCCTGGAGTGGGTACCACATACAGCAGCGGGATGGAGAGGATATGTGTATAGGGAATGTTCTGATTCTGGGTGGGCTTGGAAGGGTCCAACAGCTTGTACCTGTGTGTATGTATTGACAGGAACATTTCCTTCATGAACATCGAAGGAGAGTAGCTTAAGGTGTGATTGTGTGTTAACATTTAACCGACTTCTATGGCCACAGCTAAGTGATCATTCTTCCTTTGCCTGGGAAGCACCTATTTGCATAAGACAGTTGGTTAAATGTTTTTCTTTTCTGACGTGCTTCTTTTGGCACACGACTAGTTCAAACAGGTATGTTAGTTCTTGGCTGGGCTGTCTGACATCCCGGCTTTATTACAGAGCTGTGTGCCCAGGGAATGTGAATTATAGTTAGTATCAGCCTTGGCCTCCTAAACACATCACTCAGTCTAGTTGATTATGGAATTTTCTCTGGAGCCGAGGCTTCAGATTCCTCTCTTGAGTGAGGGGCCTGTTTGCACAGCGCCAGGAGCCTAATGCAGTTCCTGCAGGCAGACAAAGAGACACCCAGGAGAGAGGAAAGGGTCTGAGGAGGGGCAGAGAGAGGCAGAGGACCACCTCAGGGTGCCATAGGGTGCTTAGAAGGCTAGCCTGCAACTGACAACCTGTAACAGTAACGGGCAGACAAGAGAACTTTCTGGAAAATAGAATCCCCACCAATGAAGCTGTTCCAGAAGCTGCACATTAGCATTTGGATGCAGAGTGTTTTCTCATAGCCTGGGAGAGGCTGCTGTGTAGTTATCATCAGAAAAAGGCTGGTCTGATACAGCCACTGCACTCTGGGAGGCCTCATGTAGATACATCACATGCAAATGAGTTTCATGCAAATAAGGCCTGGCAAGCCCAGTGTGTGAGATGAAAGGAACAACAACAACAACAACAACAATTTGCTCCTGACCTGCCCCATACTACTAGAAAGGATGGACACTATTTTACCATATTATAAGCCTCACCAATTATGACACCTCCACCCATCTCTGCTGGGTAGAGGATACTCTTTTAAACTGTATCTTTGATTTCTTTCTCTCTCCCCTCTAACTCACTGTCCACCCAGCTGCCAGATTTCTCCATCTGAAATACAGTACCTCATGGCTACTAATTTCACTCCAAATAAAAGGCAGCTGCTTTCATGACAGAATGGCTCCTCGTGGTCCACAGAACCTCCTTTCTTTCTCTTCTCTCCTTACACACAAGCACACTGGCCTCTCAGCAAGGGTTCTTTCCTCGGGCCTTTGCACATGTGACCCCCTTGGGAAGTAGTCTTCCCTGGCAGTGACAACCAATGACTCAGGATCTGTTCAAATACCACCTCTGTAGAGTCATCCCCCACGACCTTACACTTCAGGTCGGAGCACACTGTGCCTTCTTCCTCTGATTTCCAGAACAGGTCTCCAGAAGGCAGCAGACACAGAGCTGGAGGAGGGTGGTTCTAAGGTGTAGAGAGCGACCAGCATTGGGTAGGTGCAAGGATGCAGTCACTAGGCAGAGGAAGCTGAACAGCAATGTAGGCAGGTCAGGTGTAAGGGACCATCGATGTGGTCCCCAGGGAGGGAGACAAAGCATCTAAGCTTGTGTAACTCACCTTGTTTAATTCCCAGATCCCACACTGAGACACCCCTCCCCACCCCCCAAAAAGCTCTTGAAGCTCAGCAGAACCTGAAGAGGACAGAGTTGGTGGCTATTAGCTAAGCACATTCCTGCATCTGAGCAGCAAATTCTTCTGCAGCAGCACAGGAGGTCTCCACTCCCACCTCCCCTCCTTTCCTCATTGCACTTGAGATTGTTTTGCAGTCGTGTTCATGTAGTGTAATCTGGGTCTTTCTTCAAGAGAGCTTCATCTGCGTTGTTCCCTGCTATATCTTGTGAGGCTTGAGTACAAGAGTTCCTTAGTACAGGGCTGTGGAACAAGGGCATGCTTGCTAACTGTATTGAGATCTCCTGCGCAGCAATCCTTTTAAAGTCAGCACTGCTATCAACATTTAAGATGAGAAAACTTAAGTTCAGAGTGGCAGGCTATTTAAAAGATGACAACTAAAGAGGCCAGAGTACTGTTCAGGGAGCTTTGCAGGTTCAAATTTTGGTGGGTATCACCACCACCACCACCACCACCACCACCACCACCACCATCATCATCATTTGCAGCAGCAGCAGTATGTGGACAGTAGCTTGAACTCTGCACTTGCCAGGCACATCCTCCTCCCCTGAGCTGCATCCCAGCTCTCTCTTGCTCAAGTCTTTAAAGCCATGCACCCCACTGCTGTTACTTCTCAGATCCTCATTTGGGAGGATGAGATGGGGCAGAAGAGTTGTCCAGCATGGTCTAAGCACCATGTGGGAACATAGAGCTTGCCCAGGGCAGAGGTCAAGGCCAGAGCATAGCAGAGAACACTGCTTGGGAAAGTGGCACTGTTCATGAGCCAAGGACTACGGTTTGGATGAAGCGCCACCTCCGGAAGCTTGGCTGCCAACTGATGAGATTTTAGGAACTGATAGGACCATGAGCGTCCTGACACATCAATGAATTAATCCCAAGTAGGTTCAGAATACAGTGCATGATTGGGAGGCAGGACCTTGTTGGAGGGAATACACTGCAGAGGGATGTCATGGAAGGTCAAAGGTAAGCATGGCCCTCACCACAGGTCCTCCTCTTCCGTGGCTACCGTGGGTTAAGCCAGTCAGCTCTGCCATATGTTTCAACCATGCAAAAAGCCCCACAACCATGGACCGAAACCTTGGAGTCCACGAGTCAAATAAGTCTTCCCTCCATTTTTATTTCTCAGATATTTTGTCACAGGGGTGAAATGTGACCCATACGCCAGTGTGTCGGGAGTAGGGGACATCGGCCTGAAAGACCAGGTGGGATTGTGTCATTCTGGAGCCAGAAGGAAATTTTCTAGAATCCCCATTCCCATTTCCTTCTGTTTCCAATGTTCAAAGTGAAGGCTCTTACTCTTACTGGATTGTGATTTAATCCAGCTTTGGTGGATCCCACCAGAATCCAAAGAAATAGATAAATAAATGAACAAAACCATGCAGTATTCTCTACGTCTGCAGAGTTCAGCTCAGCATGCCCAAAGGAGACACATTTAGCAAGTGCATCTTTTTTTTTCTGGGAACTTCCCCCAGATTTTCCACTAGGGCCTCCCTCCTCCTGCCAGGCCTTCAAGAGTCTCACAGAGACTGGCAGAGAGGAAATGTGACCCAGGCTATCATGTCCTCTTTGGACTTTGTCCCAAGCAGCATGGTCCCCGAGGTGAATGCCAGTTATTCTCAAAGTGCCCCAAGTCAGAACTTAGAACGGCCAGCTTGTACCTGGATGAACTTCTTCAAAGTCCTTCCTCCATCACTTTCTAGTTTCTTATTTTTTAGTTCACCTGAGTTAATTGCATCTTCATTTAGAAGCCTTTCTTTGGTGACATGAGCCATAGATGCTTTGGGCTTCAGGAAACCTGAAAGACATGAAAGATCCATTTTCCTAGACAGGGCCTAGGAAAAAGGATGCAGAAAAATAATTCTCTGACCTGGTTTTATCTTTCCATATAAACCCAGTCCTATTCATGTATGTGGTATAAAGACCAATCCTTTCAAATATCGTCATTATTATTTTATGTTCACAGGTATTTTGCTTATATGTGTTTGTACCACATGTGAACCTGGTGGCTGCAGAAGTCAGAAGAGGATGTTGGATCTCCTGAAGCTGGAGTTACAGTTGTACATGGACACATGGGCACTGAGAATTGAACCTTGGTCCCTGAGAAGAGCAGCCAGTTGCTCTTAACTGCTCCTTCCAGGTTCATGATAGCTAATCTTGGTTGTCAATTTGACACACTTGGGAAGAGGGGCCCTCCAGTAAGGAATTGCTTTCATCAGATTGGTCTGGCCATGTTTATGTGGTTGTTCTCTTGATTGCTATTGATGGAGGAGAGCGCAGTGCATTGTGGGTGATGGTACCCTGGGCAGGTGGGTCTGCATTGTATAAGAAAGGTAGCAGGGCAAGCCGATACCTCTATGTTCTTGCCCATGCTTCCTTTATAATGGACTGTAATCTTCAAGACAAATAAGACTTCTTTCCTTCCCCAATTTGATTCCAGTCAGTGTTTTGTCACAGCAGCAGAAAAGCAAACAAGGACAGCATTTAGTGCATTCCTATCAATTTTATGTGATATTTGTGATGGTGTTCCATAACCAGAAACAAGATGAAATTATTAAAAATAAAAATACAAAGCAAAGAATGAAGGGTCCAAATAATTTCTGTGGCCTAACACAGTTCAGATTGTGAGCTTCCGGAAAGCTGGAACAGAAAGGAAAATCTGATCCAGTTCACCTTCTTCCTCTTTGGAAAGGCAGCCAGGAGATCATGGGGAAATAGAGTCAGCCATGTAGAAAGTGTGGGAACCATCCAGAGCTACATAGATTCAGATACAGAGTGGAAAGTACACATTCCCCATGTATTCTCAGAAGCAGGGTATAAACTGGTTTTGTGAGCCACATCCAACCCAAAGATAGACTTCCTTTGGCATTCAGAATGTTTTATGAGTCAGAGTTAATTTGTATTAATAAAATAAAATAAAATCTGGGTCTCCTCTGCCTTCTGTGTTCACAGTCCCCATGGAGTTATGCTAAGTCTAATTTTGTTGTTTATATTGCAGTCACTTACGTGTTCTGCCAACACTGAGGTGAACAACTGGAAAGGCTTCTAGAAGCTAGGGGGATTGGATAAGGTGGGTGAGGTGGGGCTTGAATTTGATCCTGATACAGAAATTAGGTTTGGGTAGAGGAGGAGAAGAGGAGAGTGTCTATAGTGGTAAGGGAGCAGGAAAGGTTATAGACACTGGTGTGAGCAGAAAAGATGAGGACTTCTGCATGAGTTAGCAGTGTGGTAGGCTCCTGGTAAGAACTCAGTGCACCTATATGTATGCAAGATCGGCCTGGCTCCAGTCCCATGAGTCGTGAGGAGGAGGTGGCTGCTGTGGCTTCTGTATTGAGGGGAAGCAGACTGAATCAGGTCCTTGAGATCTTCTCAGGATGGGCTGCCTGGTTTATTCAGTGAAGACTAGAGGAGAGCCATGATATATGGCCTGGAACCTGGGGATGTCTGGGTGTGGAAAAGAGGGGAGTCAAATGTTTTCCAGACCCAGATGAACATTCAGAAATCAGCTGTGAGAACCTTCACCTCGTAGAGCCCCAATGTCCTTATCTGGGAGACAGGAAAGAGGACGCTTTGCTCAGGCAAGGGTTGAGAAATTTAAAGAAGTAACTAGGACAAGCTTGGTGCAAATGCTTGGAAGTACAGGACAGTGAGCATCAGGACATATTTGGCTTTAAATTCTAGTCCAGGCTGGTTCCAGAGACCAGACGCCTCTGTGGACTCTTGATTAGAAGATGCTGAGTTCACAGGACACTTCCTGACAGTGCTATGGCGGAAGGACACATTCTGGTCAGGAGGGTGGGTCTTCTGTCTCCCATCTCGTTTTTTTAGCCCACCTCTAGATAGCTGGCTACATATATCCTCCATCACACTCTGTGTTTTGGGTTTTTTTAGATCCCTAAACATTCTAGCATCAGGCTGTATGCTCACTGCTGGGACACAAACCATCCTCAGACCTTGTCCTCCAACTCTCAAGAGGCTACTGGAGTAGCATAAGTGTCCTGTTGCAGGCAGTGGAAAAGTTCTAGCCCTGCCCGTAAGGTGGGCATTGGAACAGGAAGATGCGGAAACTCATGGGAAGGTAGTCATTCATTTATTCCTTGCCTGCACAGTAACCAACAAATAAATACCCATCCTGCAAGGCCCACAGGATAATGCAAATGTAAGTAATTCCCCTGTGCCCTCAGTGATCCCTGGGGATTCTTATACATCCCAGTTACTGCAAATAAGAGGCATAAGATCTTTCCAAAGTTTTTGTACACAAGATGCATCTGATTTAAGACTTGTGAGCCCTTAGGCACGTCATTTTGGATACCCACATATTTTCCAACTTTATAGTAACGTGGGGTTTCCTTCTGTTTGCGATCATAGCCTTTTACATGTTGATAATTCCCATCTATATTCAATACAACTGTGAAGATTAATCTTTGTTGCCAGGTTGACTGGAAAGAGAGAAGCTCAGCTGAAGAATTACCTCCATCAGATTGGCCTGTGATTGGTCTATGGGACACTGTCTTATTGCTGATTGATATGAGTGGGAGGAGCAGCCCACTTTGGGCATTACTAACCCTAGGCAGGTGGACTGTGTAAGACAGGTAGCTGGCCTTGAGCCTGGGAGCAAGCCATTATGCAGTGTTCCTTCATGGCAATTTATGCTTCAAGCAGGAGGCTTAGCAACCATGGGCTCGTCATGGTCATGACACCTTCTGACTCTGTCGTGTGGCTTCTAGAAAGCGGTAGCATTTCACAAGACGAACCAGAAACCACTGAGGCCATGATGATGCACTATGGAATCATCTCAAAGTTGCCTAGATATTAAAGATAGGTGACCGTGGACTAGGCTTTCCGGGTATCAACAGGACAGTGCTGAGGTCACAGCTTTATAGCTTTAAATGAAGTCTCCAGGACATCCTCTCCTGGGGATGTCTGGTCTTCAGGTCATGGCCCTGACCCAGACTAGGGAGAGCAGGGAGAGTTGGAGAGGACGGGAGATACACAGTTGTGAACAAAGAGAAGCATGGACACTCTGGGTTCCGAGGGGAGGGAAAAGTGCCAAAATGAAGGTTCCTGGGCAGGCTTAGAGCAGGATGTTGAGTAATAGGTTTTGGACTTGTGAGGAAGCAGAGAGAAAATGGTTTGTGTGTGTATGTGTGTGTGTGCAATTACTCAGAGAGGTAGATTTGGCCAGATGGGGGTGGAAAGCACTCTGGAAGGGGTCACTGTAAGCAAACAGGCTCTTTAGCCAACCCGTCCCAGGACCTCAGGTGTTTGGAAAGAGTCCTATGCTTTCACCGACCTGAAGGACCCCCTGATGCTGAGTTCCAGAGCATAAGGGATGCATCTGTGGGAGGGTGGGCGGACTGGCCAGGTCTCCCAGGGCTGACAGAGGGCCAGGCCTTCATGGGGGTACCTTCCAGGTCTGTGGGAAAGTGGAAACAGTTCTGCCCTGGTTAAAGAGATCCGCATGTGTTTTAATCAGTCCCCCTCAAGACCTGGTGACAGATGACACCCCACCGAGAGGAACATATCTCGGGGGTTCTGAAACTCATCAAGGGAGGAGATAACCAAAGAAGTGCACCCCGCCAAATCCCATAGAACAGCAGTGGCTCAACAGGGTTTCCTCAGCTTTTTCCCAACCCCTGGTCCCTGTACATGGGGTTCTGGGCATCTCTATAATTACCAAGCATTTCTTATCTATTAACCCGTCCTATTTGCTAGCTGGATTGCTTGCGAAAGCCTCTTGTTTTAATTAGCGTGTCTCCGATGAAGAGTAAACAAACATTCTAACAAACTATTATGACATAAAGTTGATTTTTCAGTTACTCAACAGCTACGCCGTGGATATAGCGAATTTAGAATTAAACGCCTCTCTCAGAGGCTTTAATGATCTCAGTCAAGAATGTTTTGATTAAATTAAGGCTATTGAGAATGTGCTTTTTTTTTGAAAAGCAATTGTGAACACAACACCAGGAATGAGCCAGGTCCCAAGCCCAAGATACCTCTGGGTTCCCAGGAGGTTCTCTTCGAGAAAGCAGAGAGGGGCCATCCCAGCGGGACTGAGATGAGCTATGCTGGCTGGCAAAGTCCATTACTATGCTATGGAAATGAAGGAGATAAGCATGGTTTCCACACATGTCATTCTAGCACTGGGAAGGCTGAGGCAGGAGAATCATGAGCTTGAGGCCAGTCTGAACTACATGCTAAGACACTATCATCAAAAGGAAAAGAGTACCAGGCTCTTAGCCAGGGCTCCCCAGAAACACACCATCTAGCACACATGGCTCGTACACTTAGCCAGAGCCAAGCCTCAGAGAGGTCCTATAGATGTTCTGGTGTGGTGCAGTGGGCTGTGAGAGGCAGCTGGGTGCCTGGTCGAGCACAGGCCTCAAACCCCAGACCCTAATGGGACGGTAGGTGTTCGGCCTTGCTCCTGGGCCCTTGGTTCCTTTCACTTAGCTTCAGTCCTCCACAGCCCCTCCCACAGAGAGGTCTATGGCCATCAGTCACATAGGAACAGTGCCCCAGGCTCTCCCACATGTAGATGAGGTATCTCCAAGCTCTCAGACCAAGCCGACAGGGTTTATCTGCTGTTAGACCCTAACCCATCCCAAAACTGTATATAAGAACCCTATTGGAGAGAAGTAAAGGTGTGCGAGAATCATTCCATTGTCCGAGAGTTTCTGTCGCAAGAGCTGTAACATTTGGGAAGAGATCTGCTCTCTTGAAGTACCTCCTTGCTAGCTAGCTGGGTTCTCAACGGCCCATCCTAGACCGGCTCATCGCAGAGAAACAGGTGCAGCCCCTGGGAGCAACTGGGTGGCAACAGAGTGATGTGGGCAGAGGCAGCAGTGGAGGCAGCAGCAGAGACAATTCCCCCTCTTTGCTCACACTCTATCGCCTTGGCCTGGACTCCTGCACCTGGCCAGGTTGGAGATCTTTGTGGGAAACCCTCCGGAACAGGGACGCACATTCTGAAGGGTACCATAGGTCTGTCCTGTCTACATCTGTCCAACCTTTTCAGTTCCATTTGTTGGAAAAATTATTTCTCTTCTAATGCACTGCTTGTCTTTCCAACCAACAGAGTCCTGTGTACATGGGCTTCGCTTTGTGTCTGCACTGTCTATTTTGGGATGTCCACAGTTGTCTGCCTTTATGATAATACACTATAACCCTAGAACACTTTCTAAAGGCAGACAGTACCCACTTCCCAGATTTTCTCTTCCTTTCCAGAACTATTATAAGACAGAGTTTCACTAAATTTCCCAGGCTGGCCTTGAGCTTACTTTATAGCCCAGGCTAGCCTTGAATTTGTAATCTTACTATTTCAGTCCCACCAAGTGGCTGAAATGACATCTCTCCTACACCAGGCTTGGTTATTTCTCTTATATTTTGCAACTTGCTAAATCTATTAGCATTTATGATCTATTAGCATCTATTGGTATTTCTTTGTTTTTTATTTTTAGAATTTTTCTAAAAATTTATGTGTGCATGTATGTCTATCTCTGTGTATGTGCACATGTGTGTAGAAGCCAGATGAAGGTACTGTATCCCCCGGAGCTGGAGTTACAGGTGGTCGTGAGCTGCTTAACATGGGTGATAGAAACCAAACTCAAGCCCTCTCTGGAAGAGCATCAGTTGTTCCAACCACTGAGCCATCTTTCTAGAACCTCCATCAGCTTTTCTATGTAAAATGATAACGTCATCTGTGACTAAGAATGTTTCAACTCTTTTTTTGATGCCAGGTCGACTCTGTGTTCCATGCACTCAGGCATTGTACAGGGCCCCCTGACCACAGGATGAACTCGCAACGTGGTGGGATTCGTATCTGATTGTAACTCACCAGAGCAAATACTTCTTTCCTCACTTCTCAGGCAAGCTTTGAGAACTTGAATGTGCCCACTTCATACCCAAACAAGCAGCTATAAAGTAAAACTTGCAGGAAAACAATCCTAATGATTGGCATAGTGAAAACAAACATCTGCTTAGCTGTCTATCATTTGTTGCAACGTCATTAGCTAGCATCTCTCAGTCTGTCTCAGAATGCAGTTATACTCAGGCCACTTGTAGAAATCCATTACAGTGGTCCTGAAATGTCTCTTCAAAATGTCTGTGGCTTAGAGTCTGAGTTTCTCTTCCACCTCTGTGGTCCAGCGAACATCTTCACTCTGTAGACTGGGAAACATTCTAGAAAGGTCATTAGGCCCATTGTATATTTGCTATGCACCCACCTCTTGTGTTCACAGTGGTTTCTTGGGACACGGCCTGCAGAATGCTCTCATGAGATTCAGTTCTTTGTGTAGAAGACAAGAGGATGATAAACAAGTCTGTATCTATGTCTGTATATGGACATGTTCATAGAAATACCATCCCCATCAGTGAGTGGTAATTAGACAAGAGGGAGCAGACAGGACAGGACATGTGACTGCTTGTCAGGATGCTCAGAGGCTGAAGTGTTCCCTAAAGGCCACATGCCCCATCTGTGGTGACAGTGGGAAGTGGTAGAACCTTCAGGAGGTGGAGCCTAGTAAAAGAAAAATGTCACTGAGGTGTGTTCATGAAGAAAATTTTGGAGATCCTGGCCCTCCCTTTCTTCCTCTTCCTGCTCCTTTTTTTTTCTGTCCTCCTCTTCCCCTTCCTCCTCCTCTTCCCTTTCTCTCCCTGCTTCTCCTCTTGACTTCCCTTCTCTTCCCTCTCCTCTTCCCCTCCCTCCTCCTCTTGCTTCACTTCCTTGCAGTGAGCAGTTTCCTTTGCTGTTTTTTTTTTTGTTTTTTTTGTTTTTTTTGTTTTTTATCATAGTACTTTGCCTCAGCACTAACCCAAACCTCTGAAACCACTTGGCAGCCTTGATTTCTTTTGTCTTCAGCCTCAGGCATCTTGTCTCCTTGATGGAAAGCTGACTAGCGTTTATCTCCTTGATTTCTCCTCTCACCTCCAGGTCACTTGGGGTTATTTGCTAAGGTGAGAAAGACAAAGAAAAGGAGCAGATTTTACTTTTGGTGGGACTAAGGTGCTGGGAGCTGAGCAGAGGCTAGCAATGCCAGTGGTCTGGCATTTAGAAAAGTGGATGGAGTTGGGCTGGAAAACTGGATGTGCCCAATACATGGAAACTGTGAGGTGTACACAGGAGGAGGAACAGAAGCATTGCCCTCATATTGAGCCTTAGGGAAAGCAAGAGACAGGCAGAGTTGGTGGGTGGGAGAGAAGGGAATTTGGATGGCATCTTCCCTCTGAGCTAAAGGAAGGTAGAGCCTTAGGAAGGCAGTCACCATCAAGTCCTCCAAGTGTAGCTGAGATGCAACCTGTGAGACACTTATGACACTTGACAATGTGGAAGTCATTCATCGGTGACAAGGAGGGATGTAAAGTCCATGTGGGGCCTGGAGAGCATGGCAGCTTTGGAACACACAGCACATGTCGGCTCATAATTCCTTGCTGGCGTCTTAGTCTGGAGAATGAGTTCCAGGAAGCTTGCCGAGCTGATCCTGATAGAGCACAGAGCACAGTCATTGAGCAGTGGTTCACAGCTTCCTCTCTTTGCAAGCTACTCTGTGTCAGTCCGACCACTTTACCCTTTTACAAGACAAAAGCAAAAGTTTTCTGAATTATTTTCTTACACAGGAGTGAGGGATTTGACCAAAAGCAAATACCTTGAAATACTTGAACATTAACTTGCTGGATACTCATAAATCCCAGGAAGCTGCCTCTTATTGCTCCATCTTGTAGCCACAAATGTTAAAGCACAAAGAATTTACAGGGCTCTCGGTCTGAGATGGGAATCCAAGCCTCTGCCTTTGGCAGCTTCTGAGTCTCAGTGTGAACTTAACTCACAGGGCCTGGTCCCTGCACAGTGCTGTTCTGAGACCTGGATGGATCTCACTGGGATTATTTTGTTATGGGCTTAAAATGGTCACCGACTTGACCTAATTTACATTTAGTTTTTGTTTGCACTTAGCAAAGTCTTGGTGCAGGGACTAGTGTGTGCTCCGTTCAGAGTTGAGTCCCTGAAATAAGTAGGAAAATTTTTCTTGAGGGATGGTTTGCTGTCTAAAATTTGGGGGGGGAGGGGGCTGCGTGAGTTGTTTGAAAATAAAATGCTTTTCACTGAAGCTGACTCAGGGTCATAAGAACAGAACTAAATATTAAGAGGCAAAGGTCACACTTCTGTGGACTCTCAGTGAGGGCCAACAAATTCATCTAAATGACTAAGTAGTAAACCAACCAACTTTTTTAAAAAAAAGCTTTTACTTTTAAAATTATGTATGTATGCACATAAGTGCAGGTGCTTGTGGAGGCCAGAAGAGAGCGTTGGATGTCCCTGGATCTGGAGTTACAGGCAATTGTCAAGCTCCTTATGTATGTGCTGGATATAAACTGAGGTTAAGCATGTGGTCTTTGCTGCTCAGCTCTCCTCCCTTCTCCCCTTCCTCCCTCTCTCCCTCCCTCCCTTCCTCTCTCCCTCCCTCCCTCCTCCCTCCTCCTCCTCCTCCTCCTCCTCCTCCTCCTCCTCCCTCCCTCCCTCCCTCCCTCCCTCCCTCCCTCCCTTCTTTCTTTCTTTCTTTCTTTCTTTCTTTCTTTCTTTCTTTTCTTCTTTCTTTCTTTCTTTCTTTCTTTCTTTCTTTCTTTCTTTCTTCATTTATTTACTTCTTTCTTGTTTTATTCGAGATGGGATCTATGCAGTAAGGCTGTCCTTGAGTTTCTATCCTGCCTCCACCTCCCAAGGGCTGAGCCTATCTATAGGCTTGCAGCACCAAACCCCACTAAAACAGCAAATAGTTTAGACTGTTGTGGACCACACCATGTCTGTCTCTCTAACTCAGTTGTGCCACCACTGTGTGAAAGCACCCATAGACAACACATAAGCAGACGAGTATGGCTGGTTTCCACTAAAACCAATTGTGGATGCTCAGGTCTAATTTCAACCTAATTTTTATATGCTACAAAACATGAATTCCACCCCTCCCAGCCACCTAAACAGGTGAAACTCATTCTTTGCTCATGAGCCATACCAACACAGGTAGCAGAACAGACTCTGCTGGCCTTGCCTTACAGGAGATTGGAGGGGTTAGGAGGCCAGAGGTATGGGAGTAGAGTCCATGATTTAAGAGAATCGGGGGAACATTGGGTAGTGACTGAACTTGTCCCAGAACGAAGGGACGTTCGTTGTGACTCTGGGCTGGAAGTTTTGTTATAGGTTTTTGAGGAAATAGATTTTTATCAGTTACTGGAGCAAACTCAGCATTCTCCCCTCATACACTAAGTCCTGTAAAAGTGTGGACCCTTTCATAGGTGAGCAGCAACAGAACAATGTAACCGAATTCAAAGTGGGGCGGGGGGAATGAATCAGTTTATCCTTGGAGTGGGAGGAGCTTGGATTTCTGCGTGGCTTCAGGTATAGCCAGATACAAACACTCAAAATGATTGGGCCCCGATCCCAGCCCTCTCCTGCGCATGCTCACATCTTCTCTGAGTCCATTGTATCCTCACAGAGACCATGGTGGAAGTGTAGTTGTTACAGTGAATGAGTTGTTAAATACAGACATGGCCAATGTAGAAGCAGAAGTCTTAAGGACACATTCATTATGGGTGGACTAGGGCCATGATACAGAGGGCTGGTGGAGCAGGCTCACTCATCCTTCAGCCATGGGAAGATGCCATAAGAAAGCCTTCCCTAGATACAGCACCCCCCCCCCCCGTGTTAATGACATTTCTCAACACCTTGACAAAATGCCTGACGCAAGCAGCTTGTGGGAGGAAAGGCTCATTTTATTTATGGTCTTGGAATGTTCACTTCACTAGAGCAGGGAAGGCATGTCAGAGCAAAGCCACTCACCCCACAGTCACCAGGAAGCAGATATTAGGGAATATTGCAGGTCTACCAATGTTCCTCTTGTTCTTTCTTTAACTCCACAGTTCAGTCCTGGCCCATAGGGTGGTGCTACCCACATTCAGAATGGGTCATACCTTATCAGTGAATTCTCTCTGCAACCAGCCTACAGATACAGTCAGACTGCACCTCTCCAGTCTCCTAGGATTGAGAGTTGACATAGTCAGGTTGACAATGAAGATTAACCATAATACCACTTGATCTTGCACTTCCTAGATCCCCAAAGCATGAGAAATAAATTTCTCTTCTTTATAAATTACCCAACCTCAGGCATTCTGTCACAGCAGAACATACTGGACTGAGGCAAGAGCAGTTTGTTCTTAGTAGTATATCTTTGATCACACTGGTCTGACCAGCTAATAGGCTTATCCCTAAGCCCACCACTGTTGTTTAGAAGATAAGAGTCTATATTTGTTTCCATTCCTACTCTGCAGAATGGGAAAGAAATTAAATTGTGTCTAAACCCAGAATAAGAGCAGAGGATTTGGACTTCTGTGTTTCATGTTTTCAAAATGCAGAGTAAATGCTGAGTAGGTAAAGAGAGGCAAGAATTAGCCGTTGCTAAGACTTTGGGTGGGATCCCAATGCCTGGGACACTAGATTCTAAAATTGGATATCATCCATGTTTATATCTAAGCAGAAGGGTGCTTGAGACAAAGAATAAACTTATGGCCACCTTACGAGCCATGTCTGGAAAAAAGAGTGAGCCAAATTGAACCAAGCAATATCAGTTCCTGGAGCCATTAGAGAAGAAGGGGTTTCTATGGACAGTGTTGCTGTGGTGTATGCCAGTCTTGGCCCACTGATGGCCACTAAACCATCCTATGGCAACTGTCCATTCAAGAACAAAGTAGTGAACTGGAGAAATAGAGTCCTCTTCCCTTTCCATAATTGCCACGGGATATCTTTACCACAGTGTAATTTGTAAGCAGGAAAGAGCAGTTTGACATTGTTGTATATCTGTGAACCTCAGATGAAGAAAAAGACAAGAGACAAGAGACAGGGAGACAAAGAGACAGAGAGACAGACAGAAATGAGACAGAGAGATGGCTTCAGTATTTTAGAAGTTTCCTTGTGTCTCCTGGTGAGAACACCTCAATATACTGTTGCTCCAAGGCCTTCCTTTTTGCTCACATATTATTCACAAGTCTTGCCTCATGGTAAATGCACGTTATTTATTTCTATTGGGCTCAGACCCCAAAATGAAGTGCTTCAGGTAGGATATGTATTTGGTCAATGTCAGTAGATAACTCACAGCTACTTTCTCAAACGTTTCTTCTGCCAATTTATCTCCCACCAACAAAGCATGAGAATTCCTTTTGCTATACATACTGGCGGTTTATTACCAGGAAGACATCTTTTCCAGATAGCATCACCCAAGCTTCCAGATAAGCTGTGTTTGAAACTGAAGGCCCCTTAGGCTTGCAGTTAGTTGTGGAGGTACATCCCATTTCCCCTTCATCCCGATGGGTTCCAAGAACTGTAGGTGGCCATACTAAAAAGATCTGAAGCAATGGACTCACTTCTGGCATTTGGAAAACCCTGGTGCAGGTGGAGTTGTCTGTCTTGGTGTGTCTGGGGTGCTGTCACAAAGCAACACAGGCTTGCCGCTCACAAATCTGTAGGCTCACGGACCAAGATCAGGGTGTCTGGTCCTATTCTAGGGAGTGAAGGCTGTCTTTTGGACTCTTGAATGTTCTTTTCCTCAAAGAGCCTCAGAACAGAGAGCTCCCCAGGATCTCTTTTGTAAGTCACTAATGCCGCTGTGAGGACTCTACCCATATGACCTCATCACCTCCCCAAAGATCCACCCCCTACAGCCACCGGGTCTGGCATTCGGATTTCACACAAACATGCGCGCACGCGCGCGCGCGCGCGCACACACACACACACACACACACACACTCAGAGGAGACACTAATGTTTAGCATATAACAATGACTATCTGGGGGATGCTAGAGATAGGTACCTCCGTGGATGTCAAAGAGAGATATGGGGAAACTTAGAGGTCATCCAAACCTTGAGAATGAGAGGAAGAGTGTGGCTATCTTCTATCTGAAATCTGAAAGGCATGGGACTGGAAGTATTGTAGTTCAGAACAGCTGGGGGGTTGAAAATATTTGCATATCCATAAAATAATATTACTCTGGTTAGTTTTTTGTCAATGTGACACAAACTAATGTTATTTGGGCAGAGAGAGCCTCAACTGAGAAAGTGCCTCTATCAGAGTGGCCTATAGGCAAATACAGGAGGCATTTTCTTGGTCAATGACTGATGTTGAAGAATGGTCGGTCTTGGGACGTATAAGAGAGGCAGCTGAATATGAGCCCAGGAAGGAAGCCAGTGAGCAGCGTGTCTCCACGTCCTCTGCCTCACTTGCCCCTGGGTTTCTGCCCTGTGTTCCTACCTTCATTTCCCACAGTGATGGATCTCGACAGGGATGAATATGCCAAATAAACCATTTCCTCTCCAAGTTGCTTTTAGTCGTGGGGTTTTGCCACAGTGATCTCTACCTCTTCTGCACAGAGACTGGAGGTAAGTTAATACAGCATTTTTAAAAATAATTTTGTGTAGGAAACAAGGTTTAATGGGATGGATTTTTCCGCCTGTGACATCGTGGTGTCATTCAAAAGCTTCAGGCTTGAGGGCATTCTCGACTTTCAGCTTAGGGCTGCTCAACTGTATTAGAGGTGTAGTTGCTATCCGTAACTTGCCTTGGACTGGGTTTGCAGTATCAGAAGGTCAATATAAGCAAGTGTAAGATTCTCACCAAAGCTCTGTGTGGGATTTCATATGCATAACCAGAATGCTCTAATGTTCCAGCATAGCCTGGGGTAGCCATGTTAAAAATCGGTATTAGACACTTTTCCATTGTGATACTAAAACACTATGACCAAAGTAACTTATAGAAGGAAGGGTTTATTTGGAGCTTAAAATAACAGGGATAGAAATCCATCAGCATCATGCCAGGGATCATGGCAGTAGGCATGGCCCTGGTACAGCAGCTGACAGCTTACATCCTGATTCACCAACAAGAAGCAATGAGTTCATTAGAAATGGTGAAAAACTTTTGAAACCTTAAGCCCTCCCCCAGAGACACACCTCCTTCAACATGAACTGGGGACCCAGTGATATGGCATTGCAGAAGATTTTAGGTCACTCGGATGTGCTCCTGATTGGGTTGTGGAACCTTTCCCCATTCTCGTACTTTTCAGCAATGACATGAGTCTTCTTTGGTCAGGGGTCTTCACAATGACATCAACCAAAGGCCTGGGAGTGACAGGAGCTTACATCCATGAAATAGTGCCAGAAGAATCCTTTTCTTTCTGTCAGTTGCTCATCAGCAGCATTTGTCACAGTGTAGGAAGGCAGTGTGACAGAGACTAGTGGGGAGCAGGATGCCCTGATAAACACACAATTTGTAGTGGTGCTGGCAGCACTTTCTGGTGGGTGTGAAAGCTGGAAGTGAGCCCAGGTAGACCAGACAGCTGGACTCCTGAACCCTGAGGTATGGGGTAGGAGTGGGGGTGGGGAGCAGGACATGACAGGGAATGAAGCCTCAGAGTTAACAGAGCAAATAGAATGCCCTAAGTCAGCTCCATATTAGACAAGACAGGGTGTCGCTTGGGATTTGGGGGATCCCCCGAACAGCAGGGCCAGGCCTAGTACTGAACCATGGAGATGTGGACTATAGGTCCCTGGAGATGTCCTTACTGGACCTAAGGACCAGGGTTGCCTACAAAGCTGTTTGCTGCCTGAGGAGGACAGTGACTCAGACCCAGATGCTGTGAATCTCATGGGGCCTAAGAGACCACTCGCCTCCCACATTCTTGAACCTTCTGCTTGGCTGGTGGCGTCAAGCAGGAGAAATGACAGTGCTGGTGAGGAATGGAATTGCGGGCGGCTGTGCGATGCTATAAATATTTGGTTTGAAACAGCAGAGACATTCAAGATAAAAGTTAAATAGAAATAAAAGCAGTCAGATGTTTATTACATGTTGCCATAAAATTCAAGAGCCGCCTAAAAAGGCAAATCAGGATTTGTTTAACAAATAGGAGAGGAGTACGGAAGAGATTGAGGCTGCCAGACTCAGGGGCTCTGCTCTTATCTGCAGGTGACTTGAACTCCTGAGGGGACAGTTTGTCCTGGACATAGATGAGTGTCTTTAGGTGGCTGAGGACTCAGAAGACTGCCCCAGGTCTCGGACTTTCAGAAGACATGCAAGTCATCTGACTTCATGCTTTCTTTGTCCATTGGAAGGAGACAAAAGGTGAAGGAGAACAAGTGAGGCCTTCTCCAGTGGCTGGTGTTATAGACTTCATAGATCCCCAAATCACAGAGGTCTTACGGGTACCACATCACAAGAGCTGTCCCAGCTGGGCACAGCTATAAGATTCATGATGCTCTTTAAATTTTAATGTGTGTGTGTGTGTGTACTCATGTGTGTGCAAGTGCATGCATATGTGTACATGTGTGTGTACCCATGTATGTGTACCCATGTGTGTGTACCCATGTGTGTGCACCCATGTGTGTACAAGTGCATGCATATGTGTATATGTGTGTATGTGTGTACCCATGGGTGTGTAACCATGTGTGCATGTACATGTAGAAGCCAGAGAAACAGAATGTTGCCCCTCAGGCATTATCTGCCTTCTGTTGAGAGAGAGATCCTTCACCGGCCTGGAACTTGAGTCAGGGTTACCAAATTCCCTAGGCTGGTTTTGAATTCATTCTGAAGCTCAGGCAGGCCTAGAACCTTTGATCTTCCTGCTTGCACCCAGCCCAACACCAACAACACATTATTTTCACCTCACCATAGCACCCGTCTCATGATTCACACAAAGAATCACATCTGGAAGAGACCCAGGGATGGGTAGCTAACATTTCCTATAAAACACCATTTGTGATTCATTCTGTCTGAGTCACAACACCTCAGCTTTTATATCATGAAAGTAACCATACACAACCCCAAATGGGTACGACTGTGTTCTTATAAAACTTTACTTATAAAAACAAGTGGCTGTACAGGTTTGGTTTGGTTTGGTCTGTAGGTGCTAACTTGCGAAGCCCACTTCTAATTCATCTTCATTTTATAGTGAGAGAGACAGAAGACCTGAGAGACAAAAGAATCCTTTGAAAGACTCAACCAATAAGTGGTAGACCTGGGAGGAACACCAGTGGGCTACTGGGAGCTGGTTGGACATAGTGTTTCACATCTGGGGCAGGTGGTCTAACAAGAGACCACCATGCAGCCTCAATAACAGAGTACACCTGGCTTGATATCACACTAAAGGCTAGAAGGGAAATGAGTGTGTCTGTCAAATCTCAAACCAAAACTGGAAGTGTATTTTTTTCAAATCTAATACAGTTTTAATGGCCTAAGTGGGCAAAGTGACATACAGGGGGCCCCACCAACCTTTATACTAAGCACAACACAATGAGGAGGGTTTGGGAAGACTCATATCTGAAGCCAAGTGATTGCAAAGAAATGAAGCAGCCCTGATGGCCCACAGGAAGACGGGCTCATCTCCTGAAGTCTGGTTTCTGATTGTCACCAGCGTTTGGAGACACTGTTTAGAAAGGGGCTATGTGTGAAGAGATGTAACGGTTTTTGGAATGGTGGCCACCAAAAGAAGATGTCCATTTCCCAGAAGCTGTAAGTGTGACCTTGTCTGCTAAAAGGGTCTTTGGAGATGTGATTACGGATCTCAAGATGAGAGCATCCAGGAATAGCCACCAGGTAGGTCCAAAAATCCAACAAGAACAACAATCCAGTGGCTGAGGATACAACTCAGATAGTGAAGTGCTTACAGCACAAGCTTGAGGTCACAACTTCCATCCCCAGCACCCACCTAGACAAACAAACAAACCAGGGTTGGAGGCACACTTCTAATCCCAGCACTGGGAAGGCAGAGACAGGTAGATTTCCAGGATTCATTAACTAGCTAGCCTAGTATAATTGGTTAGCCCCAGGTTCCAATGAGAAACCCTGTCTCAAAGACAAGGGGGTTATTTTGATGAACACTTAAGGTTGACCTCTAACCTACATGGTTCACATATACACATGCAAGTGCATGTTCACATTCATACTCCTGTACACACAAGAACATGCATTCACACACAGGGAAATAATGCATGGTTGGTGTCATATGTGGAGCCAATATTATATGTTCACACACTGTGTGTGTGTGTGTATGTGTGTGTATGTGTGTGTGTGTGTGAGAGAGAGAGAGACAGAGAGAGACAGAGAGACAGAGAGACAGAGAGACAGAGATGAGGACAGAGAGACACACAGAGAGACAGAGAGACAGAGAGAAGGAAAGACACATACACAGAGGCAGAAGAAAAGGGAATATTTTGAGCAAAGACAAAGGACAGTTGATTGGGCATGAAGACGGTCATTGTACATGATAAAATTCAATGCAGATGCCATTTATAAAATCAATTACTTTGTGCAATGAATATAATCAGAGAGAAAAAGAGGAGGAAGATGGGCAAGATGGAAAAGGAGGAGAAGGAAGAGAAGGCCCTGTGAGGATGGATGCAGACTGGAGGAATGCAGTCATAAGCCAATCCTGATGCTACCAGGAGTTGGAAGACATGGGAAAGACACTTCTTGGAGCCTTTGGAGGGAGCACAACCCTGCTGACACCTGACCTCTGATCTCTAGCCTCCAGATCTTCAAGAGAAGTTATTTCTGTTTTACATAAGCAAGTCATCAGTCATGTGTCAGAACAACCGCAGGAAATATACTGAAAAGGAAAAGGTGGCAAGGGAGGATGGGACAGGGCGCTCATAAACACAAGCAAATGGAAGATGGCTTGATGAAACTCTTTAGTCAGAGCACATTCCTGTCCTAAAGCCAGGACAAAGCCTAGAGGAAGTATTAAAGGTCTTTGTTTTAAAAAAAAAAAAAACTATTATGTCTTCAAGGGGACCACTTTATTATCTCTCCTCGAAGAGATGAAGGGGTGATTACAATCCAGCTGAGTCTAGATTTTGCAAGTTTTCATCCCAGAGAAAGGAGTCTTTAGAACAGCAGTTTTCAACTTTTGGGTCTTGACCCCTTTGGGGATCAAATGACCCTTTCTCCAGGGGTCACCTAAGACCATGGGAAACTCAGGTACTTACATTAAAATTCCTAACAGTAGCAAAATTAAAGTTACAAAGTAGCAACAAAAATAATCTTATGGTTGTGGGTCACCACAACATGAGGAACTGTATTAAAAGGTCACAGCATTAGGGAGGTGGAGAACCACAAATGCTAGTTTTAGAGTCTTTCGTGTTGCTGTGTCCCAGCCCAGAAAACCTGGGCATCCTGCAGGAGTGAGCTCCTGTGGACTGGTTCTGTTGGCTCAGCAAAACACTCACCATGAGGTGCAAGACATGGGATGCTGGGGCAGGAGAGGACCTGAGTTTGATTCCCAGCACCCACATGGCCGCTAATAACTGTCTATAACTCTAGTTCCAAGGGATCTGTTGCCCCCTTGTGACCCTTATGGGCATCAGGCACACACAGCTATACATGACAACAAAACTTTGAATATATACAAATAAAATAAAATAAAATAAAATAAAATAAAATAAGACACTGGGAGTTAAACTTGGTACCTTAGCACCTCTGGGAAAGAGGTAGGGGAATGGACCCCAGGGCCAGTGTGCATTCCAACCATGACAATTAGAATTAACTAAAGTAAACCGTGGAAGAATCTGAAAAAGATAGTCTAAATATGCTCAAAAAATGTGTTACATATATGCATGGCATTGACAGAGTGAAACCTGTCGCTCACCGTAATTAATGTGCGCCAACAAAAAGTACCAGCAGGTATATGCCTCTGTCTACAACCAAGCTCACTAATGCCCCCTCCTCCCATCTGCAGCACTCCCAGGCAAGCATTTTATTATTGGACAAATCCCCCGCTGAGCATCCTCACCTGCCCTTCTCCTATCTGTCCATCTTTCAGTACACTGACCCTTTACCCTCATCCCTGCCCACTTCCCCAGGACCAGGCTGCTCCCTTCCCCTTAGGACAGTCAAACAATGCTGCTTCATCTGTCCTGGTGAAGTCAGACTTCCCTACCCCTGCTCTGGGTGCCTCTCTGCTCAAAATCAGATTAGCAACTCCCTGGGGATAGGATTTGAGACTCAATTGTATTTCTGTCTCCTCATGAAAGCACAGACAAAGGCACAGGATCCTGGATTAAAATCGGATTCGGCCCTCCACGATGTTTATGGGACATCTCCATCTCTACTCTGGTGGCTGTGTGACAACAAACATTGACACAAACAGGGTTTCAGTTATGTTAAAGGAGGAGCAAGGAGCCACGAGGCAAGAAGGAGTGTGTTAGGGAGAGATTCAGAGACATCAGTGAGGTGGCTCACGATGATGTGGTATACATTCAGATTTAACCAGAGAATTGAGTATGGGGATAAGGTACATTTCAGACAGAAGGAAAAGCAGTGTGAAGGCTGACACAGTAAGCTCTGTGTGGCCTAGAGGGCCAGGGAGTAGCTAACAGCTGTGGCCCCCATCAGTTCCTGCTTTTGGAACTCACTGTTGACATATATTTGTGTAAAGTGTTTGGACTTCTCTTGGTGTCGTTGTCTACCAGATGGGGACAGAGATAACTCATTCTTAGGATCGTGATGAGGAGGGAACACATGTGGATGTTCCCAGGAGGGATGCTAGCAGCTGGGGAGAGGTAGCTGGGAGCAGGTTGTGAATCTGGGCGACTATGTTACTGTTTGCAGCTATAAATGCTTCCCCTGTGCATTGGGAAGTTTTCTGAAAGCAGCAGAATTGAGAGATGGGACTTTTGTAAGGACTGGGTCAAAAAGATACACTCATAACTGGGTCAATCCACTCACGGATTGATTAATCGATGAGTTATTAGAGGAGGAAGTCGCTCTCTCTATCGAGCTGCTGACTGGTGGAGCAGGAAGGGCCAATCCGGATGACAGCTCGGTGCCTGCTTGGATTCTCCACCCTCTGGAACTACAGAAATAAATTTCTTTTAAAAAGCAAACTTCCAGACTGGAGAGATGGCTCAGTTGTTACGATCGCCTGCTGCTCTTACTGGAGACTCAGGCCCATACCCGCACTGATTGGGCAACTCACAGCCACCTGTGACTCCAGCTACAGGTGATCTGATACCCTCTTCAGGCTTTCTTGTACGTCTGCATTTGCATGCACACAACCTACACATAGACATATACATACACATACATGTAGTTAATGCTCCATCATCCTGAGTACCAGGTGTGGTGGCCCATTTATTATAGCAACACTCAGGAAGAATGAGGAAGGAGAAGCAGAAGTTTGTAGCCAATCTAGGTTACTCCATTGTATGTTCTAGGCTAGCCTGGCCTCGATAGCCAGACAACCCCAAATAAATAGGTAGAAAAAGCAAATAGCCAACTCTTATTTATTTTATGATAGCAACAGAAAATAGATCAAGGCAATATACAGTGAAGGTGAAGCATTTTTCATGCACTATCTGCATTCAAGCCTGTAAGGGAACAGTCTCCTGCAGATGTGTTGTATAGAGAAAGGAAGGGAGAGGATGGGGGGAGGGGATGGCAACCCCAAATTCAAACCAGGGACTACCACGGAGGTGAAAGATGGCAGAGTCCAGCTGAGTGACAGGTGACTGGACTGGATTCTTCCTCCCTACCACCCACACAGAAGCCCCGTTGGAACTGTCTTCTCAGAATACCACGGCGGCAAGGCGCTGAGGAATCACAAAGCTGTCACTAGGAAATGTCTTTGGGTCCAGGGTCGGGAGAGTGAAGAGAAGTCCCAGTCTCGAAAGCTGATTGACAGGAGACACTGTCAGAGCTGGTGTCCAGGGACTGTGGGAGAACAGGCTAGGTGGGGGAGGCTGAAGGAGGTAGAGAGGTGGAGAGATAGATGGATTGATGCAGGCAGACCCAACGAGGGCAGCGGACTGGGGACACAACGGGAAAGGGGTGGGCTGGAGCGCATATTAACAATAGGAATGCCCTTACACATAGCCAGCAGTCTGATCCTGGGACTGCCCCGTGACGCATCACAGACAGTGCAAACTACTCCAAGTTGTCCTGTAGTCTGCTGCAGATTGTGGAAGACTGTCCCGTGCACAGAAATGTTAAAGGCGTGCTCTGAGAATCTCTTAATCGCTGTTGTTCCTGACATCAGATAGAACCAACTGGCATGTCTAATAATCAATTAAACATGCCATAGGTCCTATGTGGCATGTGGACCTTTGGGTGGTGGGGAACCCCAGCAGGAGACAGTTAACCGTTAATATGCTTTCTCCATGTGGAAAATGGATACGATGCAAACTTGATACTTAAGGGGAAACTACCATTTCTCTTCCAGGTAGATGAATTAATTCGGGTATGGGCTTCAAGAACCTCAAAGCTTGCTTATAAATCAGACTTTGTTGGGAAGCTTGTGATTTTGATGTGGACACCAATTTCTCAAGGGTGACTCTTTGGAATCTGATAGTTGCTGCAGTCAAAGAATCTGCAGTGGGTTTGGAAGCAGTGCCTAGTGCTTTGGTATTCTGGAAACACTAGAAGCCATTCTTCCCACTCATCAGTTTCCTGGAAGCCTCCAAGTTATAATCCCATGGAACAAACCGTGGCTAGAGTTCATTGGTTCAGCAAGGGACACGTGATTGAGCTGGGCCAATCACAGCCTTGCTTGGGATGTGATTCTGCTTTGTGTGGCTTTAAAAGTGTTGAAGATTTCTAGAAGTGCTGGGCCTTTATTTAAGCGTTTGTTTTCATCATGAAGTGATTTATAAGTGGCCAAGAGATAAGGACTGGGAGCACACTTTCGCAAATGAGCAGAGATTTGACACGGAGGCCAATCTCAATCTCAAGTTTAGCTGGCTTCCTCTGAATGGTCCACTGAAACCCTCTACAGACCCATCTTAAGAAAGGCCATTTTCTTCAAAGGCAGAGGAAAGGATGACAGTACTAGTTGCCTGGCTCTGACCTCAGTTTTGAATGCTGAGAGCTTTAAATGAAATCCATACTTCTCGGATCCCGAAGGAGCTTGTAATTTTTTTTTTTTTTTTTTTTTTTCTGTTTTATTAGGGTGAGAGTCTTGCTAGCAGCCCAGGCTGTCCTGGAGCACACTATGTATCTCATACTGGCTATGAACCCGCCATCCTCCTGCCTCAGCCTGCTGAGTGCTGAGATTAAAAGCATGTGTTGCCATGCCTGACCCCAATATTGTTTTTTGTTTTTTTGGGTTTTTGTTTGTTTGTTTGTTGTTGGTTTTTTTTTTTTTTTTTTTTTTTTTTTTTTTTTTTTTTTTTTTTTTTTTTTTTGCCAGGAGAAGAGTGGGATGTACTGGAGAAGGAAGTCTGCTAAGAGATGTGTGTCAGGAAAATGGTAGCAATGGTACCTTGTAAGCAAGATAAAGCCACGGGACTCCATCTGTCTTCAGGACAAATGAACATTTCTGCTTACAATTTGAGGGTTCTGAATTTTGCATAGTGTTAGAAAGATCTTCTTCCACTTAAAATTGTGACAGAATGATGCCCGAGAACAGAGCCTCATCCCACATGGGTCAGAACACCCATTTATTCTCTCAGAAAGATGGAGTGTCCCTGTGCTGGATACTACTGTCTGTGGTCACCTGCAGGTTTCCCTGTTAGCCATCACACCAGGATTTACTTCCTTCTATGCTGCTTTCCTGGGAGAAACAACAGCCTCATTTTAAGTCTCTCCTGACTGTTTTCCTTAGGAGGCTGTCCCACAATGCCTCAGTGTGTGTTGGCAGCCGAGCTGCCTAGCGTCTGCCGGACAACTGTCAGGTTGGTTGAAGGATATTAGAGAGAAGTTGATCGTGTGTCAGCGCTCCTCAGCACCCACTCACATCAGAGAAGTGATATGGCTGTCACTGTGGCCGATGAGGCGGCTGGCAGGACAGGCCACATTCACCAACCCAGCTGTCCAATTAGATGCAAGGGTCTGACCCTCAGGTTGGCAAAAGGCAGGGGACAGGGGCATCACATGTGGTTGTCTGGCTATCCGGAGTTTCAGGGTTGCATCTGGCACCTGCTTGCATCTCTCTGAATAGATCAGGGATACTGGGACAGTCAGCTCAGCCAGGCTGCCTTCCTTACTTCTAACCCTCTTGGTTCTGCTTTTTCTGGTTTCCTCTCTTCTCTCCTTTTATCCTTCCCTCTCCCATTTCCTTCATCTTAGGAAAGGATGCCCCAAGGGTACACAAAGCCTCTGGGAGACAGTAGGAGATGCATGCAATTTTATTAGACTTCCGAGGAAAAGCCAGACTCTGACTTGCAACCCTCCACTTCTTGGTTCTAAATGCTTTTTAAGAAATTCAGTGTGGGGTATGATAAGCCAGGCCAGCGATTTGGAAACAGTGCACCATCTAACAATATGAGAGGCATTGTTTGAAAACAGTTCTTCTGATGGAGGCCTTTTCTTTTTGGCAAGTTAAATAAAGAAGGGTGTGTGTATTGTGTGGTATTTTGTGGAAGCAACAGTGCTGACTCAGCAAGCATGTTAGGACCTAGTTTTAGCCCAACCTTCACACTAGAGGTTCTCTAAGGGTGGGAGCTTGTTTTTTTTGCAGGCCTGGATCTGTGTTTAAAGGACCCCAGAGAGCCTCTCCCACCCCCACTCTTCTTGTGACTCACCATCCGTTCCTTCTCATCGCAGAAAATATGATCCAGCTCTACAAGTTCACTGACCTCCTGTTAAGATTATTTGTTGGAAAAGCATGTGTCTGGATTGAACATGTAGTTCTTGTTCTTTTAAAGCCACGATGTCACCGTAGCCTTGCCTTGCATTAGGTAATATACTAGCGTAGAGTTGACTCAGTGTGTGTGGGAGGTTGTCCCTCACTTCCTCAACACTGTGACCAAATACCTGATCTGAACAGTTTATGGGAAGAAGGATTTCTCATGGCTCATGGTTGGAGGTTATAATGCATCGTATCATACTAGGGATGGCAGGCTGACTCAGTCAGGAGCAGTTCCATGTAAAAGAAGGATCAGAAATAGGAGACAGATGATAGATAGATTAATAGGTGATAGATAAATGATAGGTAGATGATAGATCAATGACATAGATGATAGATACATAAATACATAGGTGATAGATAAGTGATAAATGATAGGTGATAGATAAGAATAACGAGGAGGAAAAAGAGAAGGAAGGGGAAGAGGAGGAGAAAGAGGAAGAGAAGGAAGAGGAGGAAGAGGAGGAAGAGAAGTTCAGGCAGGCTGCAAGGCACTTATGTGGCTCACCACTGGTACTCACTTTTTTTTATCCAAGCTCCTCTTGGATAACTGGATCCCACCATCTCCCAAAGCATCACCATTGGCTGGGGTCCAAGTGTTCAAAACCATGAGTCTATGGGGAGCATTTCACATCTGAACCATAACCAGTAAGCCACGTGAAAACATCATGCCATTTTACATAAGGTAGTGTGTGAATACCTACAGTCTTTGACATATGAGGGGACCGTAGAGCATATGAAGCTGGTATGTACCCCAGTGTGTACCATCTGCAAGCGGCTGACATGGGAAATGAACTTAAAACCCTTGATTCTGAGCTTAAATGTTTTGATCCCTGCCCCACACAAATGTTCATACATGGAGCTAGGCTTTAAAGAGAGTTCTGGCTTTAATTTAATTATTTTTTTCCTCTCATTTCCAACTCTATATCCTTTATCAGTTAGATAATTCCCAAGCCATCAACTCCTTCTTGCACACACCTCTTTGGAATGACATCAGAGCACTTATGCTCTTGTTCCCTTTTGGCTTTCAAGATGTTTGGACGGGTTGGAGGTATCTTTTACTGGAAGATCACTCCATCTAAATTATCTCGTGTCTTCCATAGTCTACCCAGACAGAGGTAACCTTTGCTCTCAGAACTTCCATAACCCTTGATTAATAGTTCCCTTTTAGTGATTTCCATTTGTTCCTGAAAGCCACACGTGGAGAGCAAGTCCTGTCTTTTGGCTTGTATAAGTGAATTATGTCAACTTTCAGATTCACCAGGGCTACTACTGGTAATACATGAGAGGAGTGGATGAGGATTAATGTAATTAATTAATTAAATTAATGTAATGTAATTGTGTTCTCATTGAGAAAAATAAAAAGAGCAGTAGATTCTTTTAGAGAACTGGTCTACCAAGTATTGTTGGTGGGGATACTAGTATACCTGCCCCTACACAAGGCATAGGTTTTTCTGTGACTTTCTAAAAAGCCTCTTAAGTGGAATATTTTTCCTCAAGGGCTTCCCATCTTGTTTTTAAAATTATTATTATTATAGATTTACTTTTTATGCTTATCTGTTTGTGCACCTACTTGAGTTACTATGCACTGTATGTACACAGGAGTCTACAAAGGCCAAAAGAGGGCCTAAGATGTCCTAGGATTACAGGTGATTGTGAGCTGCCATGTGGGTGCTCTGCAGTAATGCTCTGAACTGTTGAGCTACCTCTCCAGGGCCAGTCTACTTTCTTTCTTTTAAAAATTTTCAATAATTTTTTAAAAAGTTGTATAAGTGCACACATGTTTTGCCTGAATGTTTGTGCACCTGGTATGTGCTTTGGTGCTCACAGAGGCCAGAAGAGTTCCTTCAGTCCCTTTAGCTGGAGTTATAGGTGATTATGAGCCATCACAGGTGTGCTGGGAATTGAACCTGGAACCTGTGGTAGAACAGCCAGAGGTCTTAACTACTGAGCTATCTCTCCTGCCCCTCCCAAGCCCTGTTATCTTACAATCACCCATTTACTTTAAACACTTAGTGTAACTTAGTTTAAACTCTTAGTCAGCCTACAATGTATAGATGTGCCCACTTGCACTCCCAGCATCAGTGAACTTAGAATTAGTTGGTATTAAGATGTGACAATGTTTGTATTAGGCTTCGCGCATGAATCAACTTTGTTCCTAATGGTAAAACAATTTATATGTTACCCCCAAACAAATAGCCGAAGAACCATCCTTCGTGAGTGACAGTCCACTAGTACATTTATTCAATTCAAATGACTTGCAACATATGACTGCATTAAATGCAATGAAATTGCTGGGCTATTGTTTGGTTTATGGGGCATTGTTTTGTAAAATAAAAAGGGTGCTTCTGCTCAGATCTCTCTTAAGAGTAAACCCTGCACAGTTGAACGGTGGGTGTTGCTAACTATGTGCTTATTTTATTATTGTCTTCTTGATTTTGATCACTGGGAGGTGGGGTTCTTTGACTTGTTTTCACCACAGAATGGAAATGGCTGTGTTGCTGTAGGGCTGAGTTGCAATGGTTGGAATCATTTGAGGAAGCTGCCTTCTGTTAATTCATTGATTCATTTATTATGCGTGAGATGGAACCCAGGGCCTTGTGTATTCTACAGTGTTTAATCCTCCACTCAGCTGTATCCCCAGCCCTCTCCTTCACTTTATAAAGAAAACTGAAGTAAGGTGTTACTCAGTAGTCCAGGCTGGCCTACTTACAGTATACCTGCCTTAGCCTCCCTAGTAGCTGGGATGACAGGCTCATGCTATCATTATCTGTATACTAGGAACCCGACCACCTCTTTCATGAACTGTGAAGTGGAGTGTCTCCCCATCTTATCACTATGCCAGAGCCTTTGCTGTCTTTTAGGTCTTATCCAGGGGATGAGCATGAATGAATGCCAGAGACAGGTCACATGTACCAACCCATGGGAACAGCTATAACCAAAGCCTGATTAATCCAGGCTTTCCCCCAACAGTTTCTAGATATTCTTTCATGTCCTACTCCCAACCCCTGTGATTTCTGGGGGATCGATCATGGGGCCTCCCCAGTATGATGGAATTTGTACTCTTTTAAAAGCTTCATTTTGACCGTCTCCCCCAAATTTAGAGTAACACCCAGTTTATCACAGACTAGCCTACTCCAGGGGCTTGCCTGGTTTCTGTTCTTTGTCAAAAGTACAAGATGCACTTCTTGTAGATGATTTAGTCCTTAGTGACAGAGGGAAAAAACATTGAAACTAGGGATGTGAATTAAATTTAAAAAATGGATAGAAAGAGATAGATAGATAGATAGATAGATAGATAGATAGATAGATAGATAGATAAGAATTCTGTCTTACAACCATATTCTTGAACTAAAAACAAGAAAAGGATCCCTGGGCTTTAAGAATGCTTAATTGGCATTTACTTGCTGTTACTTTAAAATATGCTCGGTTTGGCCTTGACACTGCTTCTTGCAATGCAACTCAGAAACATGGGGGTTGTATTTTAAAGTGAAGGTTTGAAAAATTAACTGTTCCCCCTTTTGCCCTTTTAACTCCCAGATGGAAAATCCCACCCTGATTAACCAATTGACTTACTCCGAAGAAAAACAGACTTGACTTCTAGTTTTCTCACCCCTGATCCGCCTTGTGCATGAGAGAAGTCTGCAGGAGGGTCTTGTGTCAGGTGTGGGCAGGGTCTGCCCTTCAGGTTTTCTGGCCAGGTGAGTGGGGTACTTTGTCCTGCAGAAACCAGGGTTCTTTGAGATGCTCAGGAAAGTGTGCAAGCTCTGTGCTAACAGCTGTCCTTTTAATCCTGGTCAATCCCTTCCCCGAAGAGTTACAGGTTCTGCCTGGAAGATGTATTCTGGTGGCAGCAGACACAGGCATGCAGGTGGCTGGCAGGGTGTTCAGACCCAGGGTGGAACACTCCAACTCACACCAGCATGCAAAGAAGGTTGAGCTGGTAAAGACAGGATGCTCCATGGCTGAAGACATCTTTTCATCTACCTTTCTAGTTGACTTTCATGTTGACAACTTGTTTAAGAGTCTAGGTACCCGTCTACCTTCAGGTAATACATTGCACACCTCCAGTGCTACCACAAACTTTGCATAATTACATACTGTGTTTTTCTAATGATATGTGTCTATGCTAAAGCTTAATGAATAAGTTAGGTGCAGTAAGAGGTTTAACAAGAATAATGCAATAAAGTGATCATAACAATAGACCATGATTAACATTCTGTGAATAGAGGGGTCTTTTTTTTTTTCTACTTTCTATTTCTTCCACAGTGTAGGTAGTGTATATACTGTGGATACTGTGGATGGAGGAATGACTCATACTCCTGGGGGGAGCAGGATGGTAAAGTGCAGAATTTCATCAAACCATTCAGAGTGGATACTTAAAGAATACAAAATGTAGCAACTGAAGGTGGCTGGGCTACTTTAGTAACATTCCAGGCAGCACTTGTGGATGAGTAAGAGATCACAGAGAACACAGGACCACTGTAGATGCTCCGAGTATCACTGGGACTGAGAATCGGTGTTCTGACTTGAGGATCATGGGAGAGAAGATGGAGTAGCAAGCTTGATAAGTGATGGGTCAGCCCTCAGAGGGTCAGCAGAGGCGATTCTCCCATCAGTCTCATGTGTGAGTAGACTTGCCCTGAGGCCTTTTCTGGCCCCTCTCTTGGCCAAATTCCAGTCTTCTGTGTGCTCTGAGATGCTCTGACCACTGTATCCCTTCATCTCATCTGGGTTTCTGTGAGTCACAAGGCCTTTCAGATACCAGTCCTGATCCTTCTAGAACAAAGGAGACCCTGACACACTCCCTTTCTCTAAAACAGTGGTTCTCAACCTTTCTAATGCTGTGACCCTTTAACACAGTTCCTCATGTTGTGGTGACCCCAGCGGTAAAAGTGATTTGTAACATTGTAACTGTAATTTTGCTACTGTTATGAACACTAATGTAAATATCTGATATACAAGATATCTGGTATGTGACCCCTGTAGCCGTTGCTACCTATAGGTTGAGAACTACGACGCTAGAGTATTATGTTTTCCCATACTCTTTTGCCCTTTACATTCTTAATGAGAATATATTTGCTGTGCCCATGCATGTACATGCATGGAAACTCCTTGTCCTCCTCAAGTGTGACCTGGCCATGGTTTTGCTGGCAAGTCACATCAGCCTCATAAATCAAGTCCTTCGCTGCTCTCTTTAACTTGCCTGTATTATGCTCATTTGCAGGGTGGTGATAAATATTAGAATAAAATAAACCAAAGATGTCCGGCGAGGGCCCTGTGAGCTATCCTTACAGCTTCCGCAGCGGCTGAATGACAGCTCTGCTGGGGAGCCGGGGTCTCTTTTCACCAAGTAAATTTCGCCTTGGGAAAGATGAGGTTCAGCTAAGTCCTGCGCTAGGGTGGCCGGTGCCAGTCAGTAAATCAGTCAGATTTTAATTACCGGACAGATGACAGGGTGCAATGACAGGTCACAGTCCATGGGAGAGCATTCCTTCAAAGCTGCTTTAAAATCGGAGAGGCTTCAAGAGGCAACACAGGCTAGCAGAACAGAGGTCCCCATGCTAGGGGAAGGGAGCAGTCCGGGGTCCTTTCCCAGGCTTTGAAACCACTGCCCGCTTGGATGCAGAGCGTGCAAGCAGAGTGGCAGGTCTGTGGCTCACCATAGGACGAGCTCCTTCCTAACCCCCTCTTCCTTTTAAATTTCCCCTTTGCCCTTCTCTCCTTCCAGGCCTGTGATTTTTAATAGGTTCCTACAGCTCTTTGCCTCTGCAGCTGCTGCGTGCCAAGAAAGCCACACGGCAGGTTTGTAAAGTGGCAAAGCCTGCTAATTAGTTAAATGAAGTTGCCTTTCTGACAGTGGCCCTGGTGTTGAGGAAGGTGACATGCTTTGAAGTGACTGCACAGGGGAGGCCTGGCCTGGCCTATTTTTTTTTTTTTTTTTTTTTCCACACTCCCTCTCTAACCTTATTACCAATTCCAAGATAGTCACTCTTTGTCAGAAACCCCACCCCCAAACTACTCATAGCTGGCCTGGCTCCTGGCAAAAAGTTTCCTGGCTGCTTTGAAACCCCCTGGAGGCCATGTGACCTCTATGAATGCTGTGCAACCCCTCCCCCCCCCCCCCCCACTGGCTCAGGCTGAGATGGCAGTGAGGAATTAGTGAGCTCTAACTCACCTGCTGCAGGGTCCAGAGAGTGGACTGGGAATGTTCCTGTTGCTATAACAAAGTATCTCAGGCTGGTTCCTGTGTGAAAGTAAGAGAGTCGTCGTCAGCTCACGGTTTTGGAGAGTTGAAAGTCCGATAATATTAGGTAGATACTGGAAAGATACTGCTGCCTACTTTCTAATACGGCTTTTTGAGTTGAGCATGTACGTGTGACAAGGAGGAGGCAGCCATCTGCTGACATGAGCAGCAAAGGACTCTAAGGGGCTTCCTGTAATAACCTGTGTGTGTGTGTGTGTGTGTGTGTGTGTGTGTTATTCTGGCTCCTGGAAAAGTGTAGTAACCCCATTCAAAGGTGAACGGACCACCTTCTCACCAACCTTTGAGCATCACCAACTGGCAACCGAACTTGAAGCTGGCAGGTCATGGTCGATCATTTGGCTAACCTAGGCTATCTGTTTACGAGTGCACACTGCCCATTGCTTATATGTTACAACGAACAAAACAGCCTGAGAATCTACCATGCACGAGACAAGTCACATGCATGATGCAATCACAGAACAGAGTAAGCATGAGATATACAGGGCTGACCTTGACTTAACATGGTACAGCACTTTACAAAAAGCTGTGTGTGTGTGTATGTGTGTAATGAATAAACTCTAAAATAATGAGAAAGTGTATAGTATACAGGCTAGGGAGACGAGTTAGCAGTTACAAACATTTGTTCCTTTTGCAGATGACCTGGGTTTAATTCCCAGCACCCACACAGTGAGTCACAATCATGTTTAACTCCAGTTTCTGGGGACCTGACACCCTCTTTTGGCTTCTATCAGCACTGCATATACACACAGCACATACATCTGTGTACTCAAACACACACACACACACACACACACACACAAATAAAAATAAATTATAAAAACGTAGCAGTACTCTCAGTGCGTAGCCCAGTGTGTCTCACTGTCATCAAGCATTGAATGCTGTGCAGTGTGCAGAGCTGGGTCTGATACACTTTCATTTGATTGGCAGTCCGGAAGTCTGTTTACACCAGTGTCACCACAGACATGTGAAGAATGTGCTGTGCTGTGACAATTTTACCACAGCACAGTGTCACTAGGCACTAGGAATCTTTCTGCTGCATTATAATCTTAGGAAGATACATGTCATCTGTCATTGACCCAAATATTATTTGGTGCATGACTACAGTTCTGTATTAATCAGCCCTCTTCAACAAGACTCACAGTCCTACAGCAATAATACAAATGGTCCCTCAACCTCAGTGGCTCAGAACAGCGGAGATGAGTTTCTCACAGCCCCATGGGTCAGATGTGACAACTTGGCTTCAGGCTATAGAATGCTATTGCTCTCTGTCCTGTTCGTCCCTCAAACCAGCCTTAGCTAAGGGGACTGTGGCTACCTGGGGTGTGTATCTTTCATCGTAGATGGTCTTAGTGAGAGGAAACAAGACACATCGTGCAGCCACCTGCAAAGCCTTTTGCAACTTTCTGTCCACTCAACATTCCCTGGCCAAGTCGGTCCATGGCTAAGCCCATGACAGCAGGCCACTTCTCCACTGGAGGAGCAGCAAAAGCATGTCACGGATGTGCTCTGGACACAAAACCTCATTAAAAAAGATGTGTGGCAGACAGTGTACAGTTACTTTTTCACAGCTCGGCGAGCCTCCTGAAAGGACTCTGGGAAAATAGATTCCTGTCTTCAGAAAACTGCACTGCTGTGCTCCTGCCAAAAGGTCCAAAGTCACTCCCAGAAGGTCAAAAGTTACTCTCAGAAGGTCAAAAGTCAGTCACGCAGGTGGCCTTTTATTTTGGGTCCTGCTTATGTTTTGAGACCTGTCTGCTATTGCCGGAATACCCCCTAAGTCATCTCTAGTGCAACCTAGAAACTCCTTTATCTGGCCTTCTAGTAACCAAATTAGAGACAGACAAGAAGGCCAACACCTCTTTTAGGAAAAGCATGGTGGAGTCTGAGGTCCTAACTCCAATGCCTGGAAAGGACCAGGGTTGTGGGAGTCTGGTAGGCTGAAAAAACAAAATCTGTGGGACTCTAGGCAGGTAAGAAATAATTTATTTATTTTGGGTGAAGGCTACCACCCAGACCACCATTAGTCGGGCAGATACCAGCTTGTACCCAAGCACTCACCCCAACACATGAACTACACAAGACATGCATGTAGACCAACATACAGACTTACAGACTGTGCAGGCAAGTTGGTGAAGGCAAAGTCTTTGACCTTTGGGCCAAGGCCATATTTGCATAAAACCCAGCCTAAAGAGGCATCTTGGATTCCCCATACATCTGGTGTCAGTCATTTTGTACTGACTCATAGGCCGCTGGATAACCACTGATATCCATCTTAGCCCATGTTAGCTAACTATGTAAGCACCATGTTGTTTAAACATAAATTGGTCCTTTATAGCCTCCTGTTCCCTACATGCAGCCATATATGTCCAGGCTGAAAACTCACTGCTTACTGACTGAGTTTAGATCTCATATGTTTATTTCCAAATGTGTTGTTACTTCTGAAGGGTCTCTGGCCAGCATGGTTCCGGCAGGCCTTGCCCTTCTCCCCCATTCCCTCTGCCTTGCTAAAACCATCAGATTACATCCCTAAATCTAGCCACCAAGATCCACTACTTGGATACTTCTTCCTCCTGAGGCTGACCACTAAGGTCCTGCTATCAAAACATTGAAGTCCAGCAATCAAAAGCCCCTTTGGGCTCACCTAATTAACATGCCCAATCAAAATACACCACGGAATCCTAGCCCATATTAACACAGCCCTCCCTTTTCTCTCTTCTTAAAAATTACACCTGCAAGGTCATTTTTTGCTGGTTTTCTGCCTGAGTCAGAAAGCAGAGACTTTAACTTATTTTTCCCCAAGCATAATAAAGGATCTCTCTGTGAAAACAGGTGTCTGGGCCAAGTTTGTGCCTAATCCAGGGTCCTGAAGGAAACACCCCCTCCCCATGAAGGATCTCCTAACAACCTAATTGACTAATAATTGACATTATGCAATTCAAAAAAAATTGTGCTACTTAATTAAACAAAAGTGAAAAAGTACATTTTTTTTCAAAAAAAAGTGAAAAACTTTGGGGTTCCAATAGAGTCACTTGTTGATGAGAATGCCTGCTAATTATGCCACAGTGCATAGCTGAGCAGAGGCCTTCTGGAGATAAAGAGTCTGCACTTTGGTGCATGCCTGAGTGTCTACACATCTTTATAGCTGATCGGGAGGTGGTGTCTGGAATATGCAAGCATGAGGTGAATAGGAGACAGGGTATGGAGCCTATATATAGGCTTCCCCAACAAGGTCCTGCCTCTCAACATGGAGCTTTTACCGTCTTGCACACAAACATGGTCTTTGATTCTCCTTAGCATCATCTGTCAACTTGACACAAACCTAGAGTCACCCCAGAAGAGAAAACCTCAACTAAGAGATCGACTCCACCAGATTTGGCTGTGGCTGTGACTGTGAGATTGTTGTTGTTGTTGTTTTGTCTTGTGTCTTAATTTCTAGCTGATATGGGAGGGTCCAGCCCACTGTGGGTGGTGTCATCCTTAGGCAGGGGCCAGGACCTGGACTATGTAAGATAGTGAGCTGAGCAGAAGGCTGAGGGAGGGGATTATTTATTGTTCTTCTATGGATTCTTCTTTAGTTCCTGCCTTGAGCTCTTGTCCTGGGCTTCCCTTGACTCTAAGCTAAATAAATTCTTTCCTCTGGCTGCTTAGGAGGAGAGGAATCTGTAGATAAGAAGGGTGGTATCCACTACATTTTATATGTGTCCTCGATTTTATTTGCATGGCAGAGCACCACCACCACCACCACCACCACCACCACCATCACCACCACCACCACCATCACCACCACTGCCCAGGGCCTAGAACAGTTAGACCCACCTGGGCTGCTGGATCTGAGCACCTGGAGAGTGTGCTTGTGTTTTTCTCTCTCCAGCTGTGAGCCCCGTGACTTTATCCCAAACCATCCATCAGTCACAGATGGGCTCTGCTTCCTGTGATGCCTCTGCCTACCCAGAAGGCCCTGGGCCAGAAATAACAACTGGGCCTTGGGGAGGCTCCAGTGTGGAGCCTGTGGCCCTGCGTGAGAATTCAGATGTGATAAACACATCTGCATGCTCTTTCCAGGGATCCTGCCCCATGTCTGCAAATGAATTTCTCCTCCCAGGGGGGAGCCCAGCAATGCACTTGAACTCTGATTTGTTTTCAGCACTTTGCACTCTGCTTCAAGAATCATTTTAATATCCAGACTTCTGTTGGGAGAATGTTGTAATGGAAACACAGTATTTTCTAAGGCTTAGCCTGAACAGCCTACTGTGAGTGGAGGCCGTTCCCTGGTCTCCGCACAATTGTAAATATAATTTTTAATGAAATAATGTATAATACAAATGATTATTTATGCCTCATTCCCCTATTCCGAGTAGAGTAAAACCTGCCCGATGTTTCTGCTTTTCTCATTTCCTAATTCACAAAGTAATTTAACAAAAACAAACAAGTAAACGGAAGGGAACGGCAAGATAATCCGTAACTCTCGAAAGAGAACAGCAGTTTCTCAGCCTTTAGATTAATTCATTTCTGTTCTATGCAGATGTGGTAAATCTATTCATATCCACATATTCGAGATGAGTTATTTTACTCCATTGTTGTGCTGTATAAAATGAGTTATTTTGGTGAATTAAATGCCGGGGTGTAATTTTTGAAGGAAACAGAGGTCTGTAAGTGTTGTGCAATGGATGCTGGTGTTTCAGGGCGGTTATTAAATACCACAGGAAATGCATCTTGCACTATCTACCCTTTTCTTTTTGTCTTTTCACATGGCTCAGAGTTGCAGTCAAAATGGATGTTATAATTCCAAGATTGTCCGTGAAAACACCACCCTTGCCCTTCTAAGAATCTCTGTCTCTCCTAAATGAAACTTTCTGAAGCTAGTCATCCCTGGAGGATTTCAAACAAACAGGGCTTCAATTCCTGCAGCCCAGAGCCCTTTACAAACAACCCTGAGTGTGTGAGGAAGGGAGCAGTTAAATCCCCTGATAAAACAATTTCCACAGAGTATTCAAATTTATCAAGACAGTTCAGAGACATTTAAATTAGTTGATGGGGAGGATTTGGTGCATGCTCCTTGATGTTTAGAATGCTTCCCCTAGAAGGAAGAATGAATCCCAGAGACTAAGCACAGGACTAGGTGGAGACTGAGCTGTCTCTATTCCCAGGCAGCCACCACTGTTTCAGCCCAACAGAGTACTGAATGATAACAAGCGTCCCAGAGCGTGCTTCTGGGCTGGCATGGAAACTAGTCTCTTCCTATCCTGACCAAGCCAGCATGCTCTGCTCACTGTACATTCTACAGCCTCTCATCTCTACCCTAAAATCCTCTGTCTGTTTGTGTCCTAGAGTGGAGTCTGGAGCTAAGGCTTTGTGCGTGCTAAGCAAACCTTCTGCCACCGAGCTTCATCTCCCAAGCACCTAAAAAAATCCTTGAACTACTGCCCCTGCCTAAATAGTCAGTCCCCTGCCCCCCGGCTCTGCAGCTTTTACATGTATACAGCCAACCAGCTGCAGACGGAAAATATCTGGGCGAAAACGGCTACCGTGCCGCCTGCTTGTGCTGTGGAATGCTAGGTCTGTACAGAACATGGAGACGTATTTCCTCATCATGCTTTCCCAGACAATACAGGATGACAACCAGCTTCTTGGCATTTACAGTGTATTCATTATGTAAGTCATCTAGAGATGTTTGAACGCACGCGGGAGGGTGTGGGCTGGTTCTAGTCACATGCTTCAGGATTTTCTATAGGACTCTTGAGCAGCTGAGGAATTTGGTGGCTGTGGGGCTCTCTGAGCAATCTCTTCAGCTACCGAGGGACTCTAAGTCAGATAAAGTGTTGGGAAGCACTGGACCACCATGTTTGTTGCCACTGTCCATAGTCAGTTCATACAGAGCCTATAAGCAAACTCACTAATGTCGAGAAATTAGAGGCTAGAGCCCAAACCATCACCAGGAAGGAACAGTAGCCATCTTGTCAAAGATGCAGAGAGGCCTTCCTTGCCCCAGCATAGAGCCAGGCATGGTTGTACAGTCCTATAACCCCAGCATTTGGGGAGACTGAGACAGGAAGATCCCAAATTCAAAGACATCTCTGGCTTTATAACAAGTTCAAAAGTAACAATAACAAATATTACAATATAAAAAAATAGATGATAAGGTATAACGGTATGTTAAACTTTTTCTTTTTAAAGTTTTATTTTTATTTATGTGTGTCTGTGTTTGTGTGCACATGAATGCAGGTACCCTTGGAGGCCAGAAGAGGGTGATAAAGCCCTGGAACTGGAATTAGGGGTGTTTGGGAGCTGCTCTTCGTGTGTTTTGGGCAAATAAGCTTGGGACCTCTGCAAGAACAGCAAGCCTTAACCTGTAAGCCACCTCTCAATCCCTTATTTGTGGTAAATTCTGTATCTGACTGTATACTGGGCGCTACAAGAAACAAAGAAGATGGAGTGGATGCAGAAAAACAAGGAAAAAGAAAAAGGCAAGAGAAAGGGCGCGTGGCGCTGACTGTTCAAAGCAAGCCTGTGGAGTGCCTCAGCACACAGACAAAACACCAGCAACAAAAGGAGGAAGGAAGAGAGCTTGAACTAAGGGACACCACTGTTACTAAGTACATAAATGGAAATGGAAAATTCTCTTTGGCAGAGAAGGGATGTCTGATCCCCAAATGCCTCGTTCGGGCTCAGTATCCGCTACCCATTCTCAGCTTCCGGGTTTGTTCTTCCACGACTGGATCACGGAAGTGGGAACGCCAAGGCCATTTTTACCTTGCGTCTCTCTTTCCCCTCATTCAAGTGGGAGCTTGAGTGATTTGGATGCTGGAGCTGGGAACCTGCCTGCCAAACTCCACCTGCTGAAGGGACTTGCTCCAGCTGTTGGCTATGCGTTCTTCTTCTGCAGAGGTTTATCGGGGAAAAGAGCTAGTAAAAATCATGATGAATCAGGAGGCAGAGAAGACTGGAGGCACGGGCTGTAATCAGCCTCCTGCTTGGGACTACCCGGCTCTGGCCAAGCACCCACCTGGATGGTGCTTGAGGATGGTGCCGTGGTGTTCTGAATGAGTGGTGATCTGAGTCTCTGTTGGGTTCCCTTAGCAAGGGGAGATAACACCAGCAGTGCTGCTCTTCTGCCCAGGAAACCTGAGGTGAACCGGTGGTGTGGTGCGGGGTGTGACTATGGGGTACGTTTTGGGTGGATCTCAGAGGGGATCTCCCATCACTCCTGGAAAGTCTAACTGTGTCAGCAATTGTGCAAACATATCGTGAACTATAGAATTTATAGTGAGTCCGATATTTATTCCCCACTTTTTGGTTTTTGTCCCTCTGACTCTGTCTGCCTGTCTGTCTGTCTCTGTCTCTGTCTCTGTCGTCTCCCTGTCTCCTTCTCTCTTGCTCACTCTCTCTGGTGCTAGTTCCAACCCAGGGCCCCTTAAATTAATTTTTGTTATCTTAACTTCTATGTAGGTTTATATACCTACAGGTGCCCATAGGTTTCAGATCTCACAGAACTGAAATTCTAGACTGCTGTCAGTTGCCTATAGTTGCTTGAGAACCAAGCACAGGTCTTCTGGAAGAGTGTTGAGTGCTCATAATTCACTGAGCCATCTCTCTAACAAGATGCCTCTTAAGATAATGACTTGCTTTGTAGCCCAAGTGACCTGAAACTCATGATGCTTTGCCATAGCCTCCTGAATGCTTCTGGGATGACAGATGTGTGTCGCTGTGTCCACCTACGTGTCTCTTAGAGGTCAGGGAGATGCTTCATCTACCACATCCAATAGATGGTGTTCCCTAATACTGGAGGGAAATAGTGGCTTTCTAAACCCAACAGGAAGCTACCTACTCAACCCCCCACCCCACCCCAAGATGATGTCCTAAGAGATTTCCAAGAGTAACCTTGACGTTAATGATCTTTGCTTTACCTGAGATGTTCAGAATGTATCGTATGCATGTCTGAGGTTTATTTACACAGGAGTCCATTCTCTCTGACTTCTAAACTTTGTACAACCACTCAGAGATTCATTTGGAAGACTTCCGAGAATGCCTGTGTTAGGGGAAGAAGGGTGAGATGAGAACCCTATCCTTAAGATACCTGTATTCACTAATTAGCTAGTGACATTGTGATAAACAAAGAGAGCAATAATGTACGATAGTGTTCCCTGAATCTAGGCCTTGATACAAAATTTCCCTTCATAACTCTTGCCTTGCCTTGGCCAGAGCTGTACATCCTACGTTGCACTCAGCAACCTATACACTCCTGAAGCCAGAGGGGTCAGGGGTCTAGTCTAGAGTCACTACATTTCATGAAATAAAAGACTTAGGTCTGTCTGCCTAGCACATTGCAAATGGAGGATCTGGGTGTGAGGACTCATGCATTTGCTCAACAAATGTTTACTGAATACCTGCTTTGTTCTAACATAGCTCTCAGTCTGGGAGAAAGACAAGATGCCCTGTCCTTTAGAGGCCTATGCTTAGAAGAGATCATAGAAGGGCTGGAGAGATGGTTCAGCAGTTGAGAACTCGCTGCTCTTTCAAAGTCCTGGGATTCAATTCCAAACACCCATATGACTGCTAACAAGTGAAACTCCAGTTCTGAGGGACCCAGAGTCCTGTTCTGGCCTCAGTAGGAGCCAGGCATGCACACAGTGTACAGAAGTACATTCAGGCAAGACACCCATGCATACACATAAAGTAAAATAAAGTTTAAATTTATAAAAGGCTGTTAAACCTATGATCAGAAACCCATCAGTGGTTTGCCAAAAAAAAAACAAAACAAAACAAAACAAACAAACAAAAAAAAAACGCACAGGCAAAGTGGACAGGGAGACACCTGAGAATACTGGAGGTCAGGTCAGTGTTTGTGGGCTTATCTTGAGATTCTCAGATGACAGAAGAAAATATATAGGAAAATAGGTAGAAGCAGAGGCCCAGAGACGAGTCCATGTGAATTTGGTTAGTTGAGGTAGGGATGAAATACTCCTTAGGTTCAGAAGTGCATATCCAGAGCCCAACTTCTGCTAAGCAGAACATGGGCTTGTTCAGTGTTGTTCAGGGCTCCCACTTGGCTCTGCTCCCTGCACTGTGGGATACGGAGACAGAAGTGTCATTTCTGGTCTAGTATAGCTGAAGTGGGGTGATAAGGTAGAAATGTCGAGTCAGAAGGTTGTGATAGAGCAGACTTACTTACTTTATGGTGGCCTGGAAGCACACAGAGAGAACACTAGGACATGGCCCAAGAGAAGATGTAACCCTGCCGGGCAGTGGTGGTGCACCCCTTTAATCTCAGCACTTGGGAGGCAGAGGCAGGCGGATTTCTGAGTTCGAGGCCAGCCTGGTCTACAGAGTGAGTTCCAGGACAGCCAGGGATATACAGAGAAACACTGTCTGGAAAAAAAAAAGATGTAATCCTTAGTGAGTTCCATTGTGACTCTTTCTGAAAGGTCCCCCCCACTTCTCAATAATGCTATGAATGGGTAGGCCATTTCCGATATCCAAACTTCCATGACTAACCACTTCCTTAAAGCCCTCCCCTTCCTCCCAGAATACCTTGCATTAAGGACCAAGTATTTAACACAGTAGTTTTCAATCTCCCTAATGCTGCGATCCTTTGATACAGCTTCTCATGTGATGATGCCCAAACCATAAAATTATTTCCATTGCTACTTGATAACTGTTAATTTTTGACTGTTACAAATAACAATATAAATGTCTGTGTTTTCTGATGGTCTTAGGTGACCCCTGTGAAAGCATCGTTAGACCCACTAATGGACATGTGGCCCACAGGTTGAGAACCACTGATTTAACACATGGTGGGGCATGATGACAATATTCCATGCCCAAATGGCACACAGCACGCATGTGCTTAGAACAGAGCTGTTCTGTCCTTCACAAGGACTTGAGATGGTTGTACATTTCCTAGGGAGCTCCATGGCTTCTTGCTTTACAAAGCACCTTGCTTGTTTGACTTGATTTTCTTTTTCTTCTCTGTGCACACCCCCTTCTCGTGTGAAACACACCACAAGGTGCCCATTTGGAAAACAAGCAAGCGGTTCAGCGCATCCCCTGTCAATCCCCAGCTTCCTTGGTGAGGCCCCGGGGCAGATTTCTTGGGCCCAGCCCAACATTGGCTTCTTCACCCCTACTTGGCAGGTTTCAAGCTTTTCAAACACGGGTAAAGCAGGTATTTCCCAAGACAGCTCCTACATATGTGGCAGGGATTGCGTTTTAATAAGGGCTTTCAAAAGCAACCTTCTGCTTCTGAGCTTTGCAAAACACTGCTCTATAAAAAGTTAGCGAGCCCCTCGCAGCGAGCCTTGTTAGCTCCCCTCGCCATTCGCTTCCCGTTCGTTCCACGATTAAACACTTTGCCCCCAATGATAGGAGGCATTTTGTGAGAGCGGAGCAATCTTGCTACGAAACGCGGGGATTTAGAGAGAGCATTTTCTTTCTCCCAACCCCTCTTTCTCCAGACAAATAGGAGATTTACAGTAATTAATGCCATTTAGTTTAATCTATAAATGTTTGAGGAAGTGATGTTATTTGTTTTAAGTACTGCTCTCAGCGAGAAAATGCAGAGGCCCCTCCAGTTTCTGACTTTATTCTCAAGAGCTAATGAACTGAATTCTTCGTAAACATTGAAAAAAAAAAAAAAAAAAAAACCCCTATGAGCCGATAGAGACACTGTATGTGGAGGGACACGGAGAAGGAGCTAATTTTGCACAATTGACTTGATAACCTTTTTGGATCACTGGAATTAAAGACTGATTAATCAGCCGTGATTAGCATCTATTGAAGCCTGTGACACTCCAGCACTGTCACTGTCTTTGTTTTGTTTTAAAGCCTTTTTTTTTTTTTTTTTTAATCTTATTCTTTTCTTCTTTGTACCACCCACACCCACACCCCACATCTCTCCTGGGGTTAACGCTCTCTAACACATTTAACTGCTACTCGATCATCCACGATGGGGTCAGAGGTAGTCTTTATGGACTTTTAAAATTAATACTAGACAGTTCTCTCCTGACATGCCCTTGCTTCTGCAGCCGCGCTCCGCTGTTTAATTGTAGAGGTGGCCTCTTGTGGCCGCATGCTCCCAGTGTTTAGCAAGGGTTGGAAATATGGATGTTAGGAGAAAAACTGGCAGATGGCTGACAAGGCATTTTTACTCATAACACACTGGTAAAACTTTAACTCAGAAGATTTAGTGCAAGAGCGTTCCAGCCAGCAAGCTGCAGCCATATGCAGATTTTTTTTCAAACTTCTAAACTGATGGTTTTGCAAAGTGTGCATAAGCAGCCTTTATTGATTATGATGTTAAAAATTGAAAGCGTCAGTATCATTTAGCTCTAGACAGTTTTAAAGGAAAAATGAACATTCGTTTTCATTATGAACTACGGAAAGGCCAGGGGCTGGCGAGGGCCACATTCATTATTTCTTCAATTCCAGAGAGAGATTCTCTCAAGTAGGTTGTCTCTTCAAAAGGGGAAAAAAATGCTGTTCACTTGATGGGTGTGAATCAAGAGGTATTCACTAATTCAAGGTGAGCTTGTGTGTGGCACATAGGAGTGATTTGTTGGTGGGTGATGGGGCCCTGGTGCTGGAACGCTTCTTGGCACATGGGTGATGGTATTTATAAACGCACCCGGCGTGTGTTGATCTCATTCAAAACTGTATAAATACAGACTCTGACGAGAGCCCAGGAGACCAGGACGGGCGAGTGTGGAGCCTGTAGCATGTGATGTAATTCACCGTACAGCCCATGATGGCAGCTCACCTGGCCAAGTTCAGCAGCTTCCCCATCTAAGCCAGTTTTCATTCTTTGTCTGTGTCCAGAAATAAGAAGCAGGATGCTGGGTTTGGCTCTCAGACGACAGGGATGTTTGTGGTATCTGCACAGGATCATACCACAGTTCCCCCTCTGCTGAGTTAATGTTTAAAAGACCCAACGGCCATTTGTTTCTATTACAGCTTAATGGCTTAATATTTTCTCTTAAAATGGGAAATCATTGCTAGGTTGGAGAGAAAAACAACAATAGTGAGAACAAAAGAACAAGGAATAGAGAAATCGCTGTGTTCTGCTCAGACAATCTCCTCCCCTCTGCCGTTAAACACATACCGCCCAGCCCTCCATCCTGGGTTTCAGGTGTTGCTTGCAGCTGCTGGAGAAATCAGAGCTCCCAAAGACAGCTCCGAAGCAACTCCCTGTTGCTGAGATGGTGACAAAGAAGCAGCAAATCTGACAGAGGTGGAGAAAATGGGGTGAGAATATGTTCTCAGGAAGATGCCAGTGTGCCGGTTGAAACATTGTCTCTGTACTCCCATTGTTGCTGGAGCCTCAGTTGGGAGAGTCCTGGGCCCTCAGTTACCTCATCGGCTTCATTTTAACAAATTGGATGGAGACTTGAAGTACTAATTTGATTGTCAGTGAACTAATGACTTGCCCCCAAATCCCTAAGGAGCCAGGAAAGAACTCCTCAAGAGAGATATTTTCTTTCTGGGGAGACAGGAAGTGTCCCCATATTGGTTGGTAGACATCTCTGCTGGGCTTACTAGCATCCCACATATACTTCAGAGGAGTAACCATGTCCCCTACTTTACTTCCCAATCTGGAGTTAAAGGGTCTGTCACCACAGAAGGTACAGGTGAAGTCAGATGTTTGAGTATATACACAGACTTTCAACCTCAAGATCAGAGTTCACCAGAGTAAAGAAACTGAATAACATCAAGATATGGATGGTTAGTGTCTGTTCTGGATGTGTTGGTGCTGGCTTGAAAGTTGTTAGCATCAACCCGGAGATAATGAAACACTGGATAAGTGAAGTTGAAAGAGTCATCATTATGGATAGAACCTTCCTTCCCAATCACAAGACACTTTGCTTCTGGGCAATAGATGCAGGTAAATTCATCACCAAGAGGCTTCATAGCATCATAGGGTCATTACACAAGCTTAATTGCCAGTGGTTTTAATGGAGAGCTCTCACCCAGTGCCCTGACAAGTGATGGAGTAACTGGACCAGTATCAGTCAGATTTTATTTTCTGTAGGATTGGACAATTTGATTGCCAGCAACTGAGAGCTGTGAAGGAACTGGCTCCATTCCCTGGCTGAGGGATCTAAAGGCTGGGCAAACATTTGCACAGCCACTAAAGTTGAGTCCTGGTGGGTTTTTTTTTTTTTCCTGTTTGGTACAAAGTTATTTTATAAAGTGGACAAGAACATATATTTTGCCACAATGTAACATTGGGCTGGGTGCATCAGTCTTAGGTCACGGGGCCTCTGTGGGACAACATATTACCTGAGGTCTGCCCATGTGAGGACTGAGCTAGAGGCATCAAGATCTGACTTCTCTGGGCTCCAGTTAAATTGAGATTGCCCATTTATATCCAGTTGGGACCGGTATCTGAGAGCTGACCTGAGAACCATGAAGATCCAGAAGCACCATTCAACTCTAGTGCATCCCTTATCTCTTCCATAGCTTCAGGCAAGTGTAGGGGTGGAATGGACCATCTTTACTGGTCCAAAATTTGAATTAACGAATGCTTATTGGATGGTGAATTATAACAGAAACTGTTAATGTGTGGGAGAGCCACATGAATATCAAACAAATTCATTATGATCGGTGCTATTACAGTGAATACCAAATGAGCTCATAATGACGGGACAATGAAACTGTTACCAATAGATTTTTATTTCTGTAACAAATCCTCCATGTAAGAGCCCCTCCTGTAGTGTTAATTCTAATGTAAGTTTGCATCGGAATATTAGCCTCATCCAGTAAATTATGGGTTCCAATAGCCACACCATAATATCCAGGGATGTATTTTGTGTTGGTTGGTTTTCTCTGTGTTAAAAGTTCCCCCCTGGCCCCTCACTTCCATGGCCACTCAGAAAGCTCACATCTTACTTTGAATGGTCAATCATTCCTGGTCAATCAGTCAGCTCAGCATTCCTGGTAGCAACCTTAATGCAAACAGGATAGGATGAGAAATCTCATCCATCAAAATAGATGGGACAATATACTTCTGAGAGAGTTTCTCTTTCACCCATCAGGAGTCTAGCCCAAGTCAACAGACACTCAAAATAAAGCCGCACTGGAGATGAAGGCTTGATTTCTCGTGGCAGACACCTAGAATCTTGTGGGGTTACAGTTTTTAAACCCAGTGTCTCCAGCTAGTCTAGAAAGAGATGCAGAGGGAGGTCCCTACTGCTGCTCTGGGCTATAGCATGGCAGCTGCAATTGATTAAAAATTTCACGGTAGCGGGAAGGCCAAGATGAAGCTTATCATGGAAGAGTTTCTGGTGCTCTAAGTGGCTCAGGTGAGTTAAAAGTTAGAGACACACAAAGGCAGCAAGAGAGAGACAGAAACAGAGGGAGGGAAGGAGGGAAGGACATAGAGATAGATAGATAGATAGATAGATAGATAGATAGATAGATAGATAGATAGATAGATAGATAGAAAGAAATGGATGGAGGGATGGATAGCACAGTTGAACACTTGAAGAATCAGAGAGGTGACCCAGTTAATGTCTTGCAAACAAATCTGTGGAAGACCCAAGAGTTCAGGGCTGCCACTAACCTAATACTAAAGTTGTAGCTTTCCCTTCAGATTGCAGCCAAGTTTAAGTTCTCAATAAATATTTGAATGAATGTGTTTTTTCCTTTTTGTATATATTTTATTTGCTGTTTCCAGGGACCAAATGTTGGAGCCCAGCGATTAACAAGGCTTGTATTTCCTTACTCCTTCCTGCCTCCCATTCCTCCAGGCTGCTCAGTCACTCTCAGAGAGGTAATGAAGAATCTTTTAGTGCTCCCAAGAAGACCCTGAAGAATCCTGCAGACCCTTTGTGTCAGGGTGGTTAGCAATGAAAACAACATACTTGGTTTGCTGTTGCTTGTGTGCTGAATGCCTTAAGAAGGACAGGGCAACTTAACAAAGTCCTCATTAAAAGACCCTTAGTTCCTCTTCAGTAAAAACAGGGATGGTATTAGTCACACCTTCAACGTGTTCTGGATTGATCACCAATGCTTGTACACAAACACACACACACACACACACACACACACACATACACACACACACACAAGGGTGCTCCTGCGGCACACACCATCTTAAACCAAAATTCCAACTGGCTGATTCCCAGGCTTACAGTTAGCTCTCTATCAAGAATTAATGCAACATCATGCACACACCATTACTGAAAAATTCTACGCTGTTTTTTGCCAAGTGTCCCTATATAATAGTTTTATCACAAGTCTGACAGCCTCCATAAAAATTCCAGGCATTCTATATCAACAGCCCTCTTTGTACTAAGTTATTAAACATTAAATTTTTATTCGTCATTTGTATTCTGTTATGCAAAATAAGCTCCTTGATAAGATGTGTCTTCTTAATTGGGCCCTTGATGCTTCTTGGATCGGAGTTGTCAGATTAGCTGGAAGAAGAGGCACTGCATTGAGCCAGCTAGCTACCAGGAGACCAATAGCTTTGTAACAACGATATTAAGTTAGAGAGGCCAAGTGGAGGGCAGCACCAGGCTCAGGTGAGGCTTTGCATCTGTGCATGTCTTATGCTCAAGCACTTTTCTCCTGGCATCAGCAGGGCTGATGGAAATAGATTTGTTTGTTGTTTACAGCATGCAGCTGTGGGCAATGCTGCACGGGAGTTGTATAAGATTGAAGCAAATTTGTACTGAGACTAAAATATTGAGCTTTGCTCCCGTCAGCAGTCTCTGGAATCTTATTGTCGAAAACTTTATCTAGTTGTAACCTTCCCCAGGGTGATTTTCATTTGCAGCTGCCCTGTTCTGTCTCTCATCTCCTGTCCCTGCCCCCCTCCCTCCAAGCCCCAACTGCCACTGCGGCTTTAGTACTTAGCGGGAGCCAGCCAGCCCTAGGCCGGAGCACAGGCTCTTCCTGACAGGGCCACACACAAGGACCCGGTGACAGGGCGGCCATTTTCTCTTCTAAGCCTTGGCTTCATGCTGCCTCCTGCAGCTGGCGCCTGCTGCCTCTGGTCACCTCCCTCTTTGCCCTCCTGTATGCTGTCTAGATGGTCTCTGGCCATCTAGAGGGTCACCCACTTGCCAGCCCAGACTACGATATTTGGGCAGAGAGGAGGGCAGCTAATAACATGGCTGTGTGCCTTTGAAAAACAATTTTACTCTTACCATATGATGTCTATTTTGGTACCTGCAAGTTTCCCTTTGTCTCTGACGATGTGGAGAAGAAAAATGAAAATGATTTGCTCCTTCCTGCCATTGCCTGAAAGAGACAAAAACCAAAGACCAAATTTTCAGGGATCCTAGGACAATTTCAGTGGGATAAAATGGGGATATATGCCACCATGGGCTGTGGTCAGGTCCAAGTGACCTGGAGACAAGATGGACTGATTTCTCTGAGAAAGCTCCTTTGTGTCTTTGAAAAGCAGAATGTGTGTACAACATATATGTATGAGTGAATCTTTCTTTATGTATGCTCGTGTGTGTATGTTCATGTGCAGATGTCTGCATACGTCAGTTTATATTCATTCAGGTATGTGTCTGTGTGTACCTGTGCATATCTAAGTGTACATGTACATATCTATGTGTGTCTTTATGTTGGTGTATGTGTTTATATTTGTGTGTATCTCTGCCTATGTATATGTTTATAATTATATATATATGTATATATGTTGATGTATGTTTAAGTATATGTGTGTTCATATATGTATGCAAACTTTTGTATCTCAATAACTGTGTATTTGTGTATGTCTCTGCATGCCTTTAAGTATATACATATGTCTATCTATGCGTAATTCTGTGTCTCTGAATGTGTACATATCTACATATATGCATGTGTCTCTATGTATGTATGTGTATGTGTTTGTATGTAATTTAGGTGTCTCTATATTTTTATTTAGGTATACCCCTCTATGTGCACATGTGTATATGTGTATCACTAAATATGCACATATATGTATCTGTGTGTGATTCTGTAGTTCTGTGTACTAGTGTGCTACCAGTCTCTGATGCCCTGGAGCATAGTGCTTTCATCTTATGCAGTATTAGTCCATGATGCTCAGGATGTCTTTATGGATTGGCTAAGTGCTCCCTGGATGACTCTCTTTGGCCTGGAAGAACAGAAAATCTCCAGCTGAAGCTACCATTTGTGTTGAGATGTGCCCTGACCCTCAGATTTCATGGGAGGACGATAGTATTCAGCCATTTGTTCTTCCTCAGAGCAGGGACTTTAGCTTTGTTTGAGTGTCTGCATAGAGTAGGTTCTGTTCCCTGGCCATACCATGCTCACCCTACAGTGGGCATTTGGCTTAGGCTGGGGTGCCTATAAAGCTTAATTTGATTCATAGTTTCAGAAGTTTCCATCCATGGCCAGCTGGTGTTACAGCATTTGGTCCAAGGTGAGACAGAACATGGTTGGGAGAATGTGGTTGAACAAAATGGTTTCTCTCATGGTGGCCACAGAGAAAGCAAGAAGGGACCAGGGAGAAATCCCAAGAATATATCCCATTGCCCACTTTGTCAAATGAGGTTCTGTCTCTGGAACTTTCCACCACCTCCCACTAATGCTCCCAAATCAACAATGGAGTAAGACATTAACTAACTCAAAGCCCTCAAGAGCCAAACATCTGTCCAGGGGTGGATTCACTAGCTCAGCATTCTACACCCCAATTTTTGCTTTTCTAATCAGGGTACCAGTGAGTTAGCCCCAGAACTACAATGGTAAAAATGGAATATGCAATTCTATGCCTTCATATAAGTCGAACTCTTTGAGATTTCAAGAAATAGAAAGTCAGTAGTACCACATGTGACACAGACCCTGACAGAACACCACAGCTGGTCACAATGCAGAAGACAACTGATGGTGGTGTGCCCAGGCCCTAGTGATACATACACAACGCAATCTCTACTTCTAAGGCTGGAAGAACCCTGTGGACAAGGGAACAGAAAGACTGTAAGAACCAGAGGACCAGGGTGTCTCTGGAAAGATGGTGACTTCTATACATAACAGGGAAGCCGCACCCATGAAATCTCAACAGTATCATCACCTAAGCAAGACCAGCACAACCCCGGCACCAGCTGACATGCCAACATTGATGTGGGAAAAATGAAAGCGCACATCTAGATGGAGAGCTACAGGCAATTAACAGCTGCTGAGAGACGGAGGGTCAGCCTTATGCAGAGCTGAGAGCTGAAATCAGTTCTCTAATGTCAAGTGGTAAGCCCTAAAAGTATATGTACACAAATAACACTTAACAGATTTGACGGGTTGCATAGATAGATAGATAGATAGATAGATAGATAGATAGATAGATAGAGAGATAGATAGATATGTATTTATGTATGTATATCCATAGCAATAGAAAATACTGAATGTAAGAAAAGAAAAAAAAAAGACACCAAGTAAGGGCAAAGTCAGGGAGGTGTGGAGTCTTGGATCTTGGACAAGTTGTGATAAGAATACATTGTAAGAGATTCTCAAAGAATTAATGAACTATAATATTTTTAAAGGAAATAGAAAATAAACTCAAAGTTGTTGGAACCAATACATAAATAAAGGTGCCTGGTGCCATATCCAGGTATATATAGGGACATTGGCTTTAGAGATGACTGGATCCTGTGAGCCTTTCTTCCTCTGCTTCTGTTCTGCACACTACACATGATCTCATCTGTGGCCAGTTCTCCCCATACCGCACCAGGCTGGCTACCAGCAGGGCCACTTGTCCTGGGTAGGCATCCCAATAGAAGCAGTGCATCTCAGTCTTCAGCACTGGCTGAGATCTCAGGTTTGGACTATTCCAGAACCTCATTGTTAGACCAACTCCCAGAACAGATAAAGTGAAGGGGGACTAGGACACTCTAGGTATAGATGGAAGAAGAAAGGCTGAGCTATTGCTGCAGCTTTGGGGTGAAGGTCCTGCCATTCTGCCTGCGTTCTGGGGCCTCACTAATACATCCTCCCACCTTCCTTCACCAGCACCCCCTTCACAGACAGCAGTATGTTCTAGGCCCCTGGGATCTTTTTCTGTCTCCTGAGTTTATGTCATTCTAGTTTTACTTACGGCTGTCTGTTCATGCACGTCAGTTGGCATGTAACTCCCTCCTGTCCATGGCTCCCACTATGTCAGCTTGTGCCAGTCCCCAGCCCTATGTAACCTTAGAACCCACAGATAGCTTACTTACCAAATACCAAGACTAGGATGGCCTCAACTCCATCATCTTCCTGCTTCAGGAATTACAAACCTGTGTCACCATGCCCGACTTCTACAACTTTAATGATAACACCAGCAAGTACTACCCAGGGCACACTATGGATTCCCCCTCCCCAATTGTTGAATTCAGTATCACTTGAGCAGCGTAATGAATAACACAGGCTAGAATTTCAGCCAAATAAACGGGCGAGTCCCTAACCACTCAGAGCTCTGAACTACCTTGAGTGCAAAGGAAATAAAGCGAGCATGCAGAAGATTCAAGACCCTCCGTCTTTGTCTTTTCTGATAATATCACAAGATAGGGGTGGCTAGAACACCTGCAAAATTAAGCCTCCCTGCCCCCAAATTGCCAGTAAGAACAAAGAGATCCTGTGGCCTGCGTTATTAGCTCCCACCCAGGTCTTGCGTCCCTGGGGAAACGTGAAGCCTCTATTCTGCAGGTCTCCCCACACACAGACTATGAGACTGATAAAAAGACAGACATTATCTACATTCTAAATACATATAGGTTAATGAAAAGATCACTATATTCTGGTAATCCATAATTCTCCCAAGATAAAGGACTCCCTCCTGTACATTCGAGAGCCAATAGCCACTTGGTTTGGAGTGGCCTTGGTTTCAGCTCCTGGCTGTGTTTTGACATTTCAAATTTGTAGAGGTCATGTGTGCAGCGGGAATGGCTTGCTAGAACACTGATGATAATATTCCTGGCAGGCACAGGCTCTGGAAATTCCGGTTTCACGATATCTCATTATCTGCAGGTGCCATAATGGGAAAGGGAATGCAGAGCTGTCAATCACAGAGGAATGGTTGGAAACGCTGCAGCCGCATGAAAGCCTTCCATGACTTAGCCCCTCTGCTCAATGAAGGAGCTCAGAGAGAACTGCCTTACGAGCAGCTAGGCTGCACCGAGGAAAATGGCACGGGCATGGACATGATGGAGCTGGTACCAGTCATAGCTTCACTTGTCCCCACATCTGTCTCTCAGGAAAGTGTTGTTATCGTAGTTGTATGCAGATGAGGCACAGGTTCCCTACATCACACCAACCCTTGGCATCTTCCTGATAATGCCATCACACATGAGGCCAATACCAAGACCTAGAAGCCGTACTTTGTTCTCTGAAATCTTCTGGTGAAGTAGAAGGGTCTCAGGCAGGATGCTTGAGAATGTGAGATATTTAAAGTGCTGGGGCACTTGCAGGTTAGGTATCAGCCAAGGCAAGATTAGGGGGAACTGGGAGCCAGAATGATTTGCTTGCGTTGTTGTATGACCGCTCCAGGGATTAATTTGGGTGAGTTTCAAAAACTCTTCAAAAGATGGGCTGGAGACATGGCTGAATGGTTAAGAGCACTGGATGTTCTCATTGAGGACCTGGGTTCAATTCCAAGCCAAACACAGGATGGCTTACAGCTACTCATAACTCACGTTGTAGGGGAGCTGATGCCCCCTCTGGCCTGCACCAGCAGCGCATGCACACGGTACATAGACTCACAAGTAGGCAGAACACAAACACATAAATAAAACAAAAGATTTAAAAACTCAAAAAATTGAAAGAAAATTTCTTAAAACATAGTTAAATGTGAAGTTGTGAACAATTATTTTAAAAATCATTTAAAAATTAGTGTTCAGGGAAGAAGAGAAGAGTGCAAACTGTTCTTGAGGAGGACCCAAGTTCAGGACCTAACACCCGTGTCAGTTCAGAACCCCCTGAAACTCCCAGGGATCCAATGCCTCTGGCCTCCTTGGACATCTTAATTTACATGCTGGGCACGTGTACACTTATTAAAAAAAAAACCTTGAGAAATGAAAATTAAATGAATATTCAGACAGACATGTTGACCTGTGAGGCTGAAGCAGGAGGATTATGAATTCAAATCTTGCTGTGCTACAGAGTCAGACCATATCTCAGACACAAGACATGTGCAGGCATGAAGCTGCGAAGTGGAGCCCCACAGCTCCCAGGCACTCAGGGCTTCCCTCATTTCCGTCTATGTGGCTGGCCTGGGCTGGTGCATCACCTCATTCCCTCAAGGACATGAAGGACAAGACATAGCCATGGGAACGAATATACAGGGCTCACACAGACTGAGAGCAGGGGCTATGGATACACATGGCACCCAGGAAGGACAGGGCTCACATGAAAAGTCAAGAGATAAGTAGGGGCCCTTGGGAGTAGGAAAGGCCATTCCTTCTTCCTTTTCTTTCTTCCCTCCATCCATCTCCCTCTGTCCTCCTTTCTTCCCTCCCTTCTTTCTTCTTGTCTTCAAATGTCAGCTGCATTCAGCCCAAATGAGGTTGCTGCAAAAAGAAATGACTGGCAAGACTTGCGCTAACATTGTTACAGAGTTGGACATTGGCACTTGCATTTTCAAACTCTACGTAAGTCACTGTGACAACTCAGATGTACATATGGCTCAGCTTGATCATACTGCCCCCCCCCCGAAGCTTTTTATTTTAAATCATTCTGTCAACTTACCTAGATTTTAACAATACAAGAAAACAGTGTGCCTCAAATGTCCAATTGACAAGGTCTCCGGAGACAAGTAGAAGTCCCTCTCTGACTTCAGAAGAGGACATCAGAAGGCTATGTCCAGAACTTGTAAGAACCACACGACAAAGCTATTTTTGTCTATAATAGAAGAACTTCATTTGTGGGATTAATGTTCCTTTCTTACAGGCTGAACACTTTTGTTCTTAATAGCCTTCCTTCCCTTTCCTCCCCATCTCCTCCCCTCTTTTCTTCCTCTTTCCCTTCTGTTTTCTCTTCTCCCTTCTCTCTTCTGTTCTCCTGCATTCTCTCCCTTTTTACCCACCTTCCCTTGGAATTGTGGGCCTTAGCTGTAGATCTGTGCCCTGCTAAATGTTTCTGGGACAACAACAAAGTTAACCAGTCTTATAAGCCTTCCTCAAGATCCCGCCCGTGGGAGACTGGCTAGAGAGGAGCAGCAGCTGCCTTTGAAGGCCGTACCCCCAGGATCAACAGGAAGGCACCCCTTTTTATCCTGGAGTTTAATGCATTGGGATTGTTGTCAATGACATCTGTTCACTCCATTTCTGCTGAGGAGAGAATAGGCAGGCAATGACGATCATGTGGCTTTCCTCAGCAATGGTGTGTTGTACCTAGGTCAGGGTCACTGACTGTGGGAAAGACCAGGCTGAAGGTGGGCTAGAGATGGGGGCAAGAGGGGAGGACGAATGCATGCCACCCTCCTCCTCACTTTAATGGTGCAGAGGCAGGGGGTGGCAAACCTATGTCAGCACTTAGCTAAGTGAGCTAAGGGCAGCAGATGTAGGATGAAACTCCAGACCCAACATTTCGTTGTCCCTTCAAGCCTCAGTTCCTCTACTGTAGAATGATCTTAATTCTTCCAATCTGGCAAACTGCAATACTAATAGACAGAAATGGTATGTATGGAGGAATTAGTCCAGCCAGGAAATGCCAAAATTCATCAATAAAGAGGAAACAAAAAATTCTTTATGTTAAGTCCAAAAAAAAAAAAAATCCCTGCACCCTGGGGTTGGAGAGATGTTTCATTGATTAAGAGTATTTTTTGCTCTTGCAGGAGAATCAGTTTTGGTTCCCAGCACCTACACTGTGGCTCATAACCACCTGTAAGTCCAGTCCAGGAGATGTAATGCCCTTTTATGCCCCCCCCCCCCACTCCTGTATAAATGTGGTACACATAAATTCACACAGGCAAATGCACATAAACAAATGAAATATAAATCATAAAAAAAAACTTGAAGAGCTGTCTAAACAGGATTTGAGATGTGTCGGGAAGTAGTGAATTTTCTACTCCGGGAAGGAAGTGAACTAGCAGAGAGGAAGTGGCTGTCTGTCGGAACACCCACTAGTGTTTCAGTGAGTTTTCCGTTACTGTTAAAATAGACACCATGACCTAGAGAAGGCAAGTTACAGAAGAGTTAATTGGGAATTACGCTTTCAGAAGGTTAAAGTCCATGACTGTCAATGTGGGAGCACAGCAGCAGACAGGCAGGTAGAGCACTAAAACAGTGGCTGAGAGCTTCCATCTTGATCTACAAGGTGAGACAGAGAGACTAAGAAAGAATAGCAAGGTGTGGACTTTTGAAACTTCAAGCCTACTCCTGCCCCACCAACACACCTCCTTCAGCAAGGCCACATCTCCTAACCCTTCCCAAACCAACTGGCTTCTGAGTACTGCAACGCACAAGTCATCAGAACTGTTCTTACCCAAACCACCATAGTCAGAAACCCTCTGTGTTAGATTGGGCTTAAAGAGCAATTACATAACTTCATTCTCATTCTATATGGAGCTACTAGCATGCTTACAAGAGGACCAAGCCCTGCAAATGTAATTTCTGTGTACATATGTGTGAGGATGCCTCTGTGTGTGTATGTGTGTGTGTGTGTGTGTGTGTGTGTGTGTGTGTATGTGTGTCCATGTACATGCATGCCCCTGCTTATGCACTGATGAAATTCTGAACAAGACAGCCAGTGGGATTTCTAGAAATTACAGGTTTTTTTTTTTAAATAAAATGAATAACAGAATACGAAATGTTGTTATTGTTGTTGTTGTTGTTGTTAATTTGCTGTGCCCATGAAGGAACTCAGGGCTTTGTATGTGCTGTACTACATTCCTAGTTCAATAATTTTATTTTGAAATCCAGCATCATCAGAGGCTGGACTTCATAAATGCCCCGCATAGCAAACAGCTGACTCATCATTCTTAAGCATAGTAGCACAAGGCAAGCAAGGGCATGCTTGCATCTCCCTGCTTTTCTGTGGGCAACTTTACTCAGGGTGTTAATCCTTGAAGTGACTGGCATAGGTGCCATATTACTTTTACTAAAGAAGGAGGAGGCATCAGACACAGTCTTTTGAAAGACAGTTCTTTACTTATTTAAATGATATGTATGTATGTGCCCAAGCGTGTGCAGAGCTTACGCATCTGAGAGCTCTCCAGCCTCTTCAGATATCTTCTTGATTTCTCCGTTTTCAGCTTCTTGAGCTCTTTGATGACTTTGTCTCTTCTTCCCCTAGAATCTGGAATGCCCTTCAAAGGCCTCAGTGTTGAAAGGATAGTCCCCAATTTTGAGTTACTTGGAGCTGATATCAGCTTTAAGAGGTGAGGCCTACTTATGGGGTAGTATTTCTTTACATCTCTGGGTCCAGGGCTTCACGGAAAATTATGGGGTATCTCTCTGTCTGTTTGCTTCAACTTCTGAGGTGAACAAACTTTGTTGTCTCTCACTGCCCTGTCAAGATATGCCACCAGTGTAATCACTGGCCTAAAAACAAGTGAGCTAGAGGGCCGTGGGCAGAGAGAGCTCTTCAAGATAAAGTGAACTTTCTCTGTAGAAGTTGACTCTTTGGGGAATCTGTGACAGAAATGAGAAGCTGACAGCACTGTCCCTTACCCAGTCCTGTTGTCCAGCCTTGAGAAAGGCATCAGCACCTCTCAAACAGGTTTGAGCTGATATGAGAGTACCGGGCCTCAGTACTATCCCATGGTGCTTTGCGGGCTGAAGGAAAGATGCCTGTGGAAACTCTTCAGAAGACAGAGACAGCAAGGACTCTCAGGAGCTCCAACCCTGCCCGACATTTGCAGACAGCTATTGGGTTTGCCACATGTAAGCATTAGGCCCTAGGAGATCCAATAAGTAAACACTTGATGCATTTTCACCCTGTTAGTTCGCTTTGACTCTGAAGTTTCAAGAGATCATCTTTCTGCCTCAAACTATACCCTCTTTGGCCTCGGACTTACCAGCTAACTTCATCCAAGAACAGCCATTCTAGGGGCCACCTTAGATTTTTGGAAACATTGGGCATGGTTTCCACACCTCTGCACTCTGGCCCATCCATCCTGTCCCAGTCTGCTTTTGCTCCTGATGCCACAACTGCAACACCCTACTCTTAATCTCACTGGATAAATCTGGAAAGATGTCCCATGTACATCTCTGTGTATAAATGTGTGCAGGTGTGTGCATACCTGTGCATATGAGACTGTACATCTGTATGTGTGCGTGTGTGAATGTGCATGCAAGTAAATGCATGTCTGTGTTTGTTCTTGTATAATTCTCCGAAAGTGCAAACTGATAAAGGTCCTTTCTTTCTTCCCTCCTCGCCTTCCTCCCCTTTCATCTTCCCACCCTACAACCTCTTCTTTCTTTTCTCATTTTCTTCCTTTAAAGAAGAATGGGAAAGGGCTAGAGAGATGGCTTAGCAGCTAATAGAACTTGCTTATAAGGTGTGAAGAATGGATCCCAGAAGCTCCTGCAACCACCCACATATCCCCCAGACTCGTGTAACACCAGCTCCAAGGGATTACTTACCCTTTCCCATGCATACACGAGCACACATATGTGCTTGTACACTCATGAAGACACACACAGACACATACACAACAAAAATAGATAAATCCTTTAAAATAAAAAGAACATGAAACTCCATTGCAAGTCTGGAAAACACACCCAATTGATCACTTTTCTTCACTCTGTGTCAGAAAGAATGGCTTTCCTCCTTCATATGAATGTGAGACAGAGCAGCTGGGAGTGACTTTGTCATTTCTGACATAGGCTTCTCGAATCCCAATCCCTCCAGGCACTTGCCTAGCCTTCCTTTGCTGGCCTCCCCCTAAGGGCATCCACACCTCAGAGGGAAGCCCCATGTCCCAATTCCACTGGGGATCAGGGGAACTCCCCACATTATGAAAACCTCCCCACGGGGACTGACTGACACATATTTTACTTTTAAATGTTTAAACTGATTGATTCTTCCTGACAACGTTTTCTTACAGGCTTTCCCCGCCTAATGAATCTGAGCCTTTGCGAGCGCCGCATGATTGACAGAGCCACAGACTGACAGCTTCAAGTTCTTTCAGAGACAAGGGTTTATGGCAGCCTTTTTGGGCCCAGGTGAGCAGGCAATGGGAAGGATGTTTCTTTTTCAGAGAGTGGCCTTGGCGGCTTGTCTGAGTCTCCCTAAAAATCACTTAGACTTTCGTGTATTCAACAAACATTTCTTGAGTCTCCAAGACTTGCACCCTGGGCAATGCCAAGATACTTCATGAGGTGAATATGCTCTTTGCAGTCAGGAAGGTCTGACTTGCAGGGTTGGAGAAGAGGGAGCTCCAGAGGACACAAGATGCAACTGTCCCTAGGTTTGACCACAGGAGAAGAGCGGCTAACCAGATTAATCCTACAAAAGACGGGACCTTGAACAGAGAAGAGTAGTAAACAGTGGAAGGCACTGGCTCTCACTTATGATTTGGCCAGGAAGACCCCTCACTCAAGAACACACATTCTGCCATGGATGAGGGATCAGGAATACAGATGTGATGCTGAGGGAAAAAACATCAGGAGAGTCCACGAAGTGTATGTGAAAACGTTTGGGATTTAGCCTACAGCCAGGGGAGCTGTTAAGCATTCTCAAGGAAGGGATGGCAAGTGAGCGGGAAATCTGGCTTACAAAGATACTTCTGCAACACATATGATGGCAGACTAAAGAGGGGGAGTCCAGAGACCAACCTGCAAAAGGAGCCTTAAATGAACCCATAGGTTAGTTAGCTTTTGTGTCACTGTTAACAAATAGCTTGACAGAAACAACGTAAGGGAGGAAGACAGAAACAACGTAAGGGAGGAAGGCTATTGTCTGGGATCATGGTTTCAGAGTGTTCAGCTCCTGGTTGCTTGACTGCATATCTTTGGGCAGAACATCATAAAGGTGAGAGTGAGTGAAAGTTCCTCACCACACAGCAGACAGAAAGCAGAGAACGGGAAAGGTGCTGGAATCCAGTCTAACTTTCACAGACATCCTTCTAGTGGTTCACTTCCTTGAGCTGGGTCCCACTGCCTAGGTCCCAGAACCTACCCAGGCAATGCCCCTTGCGGGGTCAAGAATTCAACATGTGAGTCTATGGGAGACTTTTCAAAGTCAAACCGTAGCCATCAGCCTTCAGAAGGTTCATTGAGTGACTCTTACAATGTGTAGTATGTTAGTTTTGGGAGCAGATAAGTTGAGAAAGATTCTCCTGTTGGAGGTGAGTAGGTTTTGTTTTGTTTTTAAATACTTAATTTAAGTTTATGCCTCTCTCTCTCTCTCTCTCTCTCTCTCTCTCTCTCTCTCTCTCTCTCTGTGTGTGTGTGTGTGTGTAGGAGCACATGAATTCAGGTGCCTGAACATCACAGGTAGGCATCCAGTCCTCTGCAGTTACAGGTAGCTGTGAGCAGCCTGAAGTGGGTGCTGGCATCTGAATCCAGGTCCTCTGGAAGAGTAGCATTTGTTATCAACCACTGGAGTTATTTCTCCATCCCCTGAAGATGGACAAGTTAAAAGAGGCACTTATGCTGGAGATAGGTAAGTTGATGTAGGACTTATGGAAGAGGATGCTTTTCTCTCTCATCTCCACCATCAGGAACCAGTGAGTGTGGACATGACACCACTGATTAAAACAGCATAAGGAAGTCTGCCACTGTAATTCAATAGGGGTTATGCTTGGATTTAAGCCACTGGTAGGGCTGAAAATTCATATTCTATGTAGCAGGGAGACTATCTTTGGTATCTTTCACCTAGTTATGCAAAATTCAGCCATGCTAATTGGTATTGACCCTGCCCTGGTGTCTGACAGTCTGTCTAGACTGCAGATAGCAGTTCCCTCTAGGCCAACCCAAGGACTGTTCTACCATGTCCTGCTCTGGTTCTTTGGGCAAATTGTAGCCATATGTCCAGTAAGGCTGAGCATCTGTCTGGAAAGAGCACATTTGTAGCATGTAGACTTCCCACTTGAATACCTCAGACCTCACACAAAACCACAAAAGTGTCTATCACTGTCCACACAGAATGGAGACCAAGGACCAACCCTGGCTCTAGGAACCGGTAGGCATCCTCTGCACTACAAAATGAGTGCAACACACCAACCCAAGGTCTCTAATGTTGGCTTGTGACAAGAGTTTGGGGCTGTTCTTACATATGGGGGACAGGAGGCAAATTGTTCCACTGAGACTACCCTATTATTGTGTTCTAACAGATGGCATTTAGGCCTGTCTTTCACATGTAACGATTTCCCCTCAGTGGTTACTTCCTTCTCATAGCAGAGAGTTTCTGCCACCTTTTCATGGTTTAAAATAGGATGGGGTCAGCAGCACCGCTCCGACATTCATGCTTGATGAGATTTCACCCAGAAATACAGGCAGGAAAGCAAATAAACAAACAACAACAAAACAAAAAAACCCAAGAAGCTTCCAGGGACCCTCAACCATGGTTCCTGAAGATGCTGTAAGCAAGAGGAAAATGCCTCTGAAAGGTCCTTCCAGAAAGACTAAGGGGAAAGCAGTTTTTCCTGGGGCCCAAGGAAAATTTGGTCAAGATCTGGGGCCGGTCACAGCCTGTATCCCAGGCAATAGCTCAGAGAGTGACATGGCAAAGCAGTAAATTACAGAGTCTTCCAGGAATGGTGCCAAAGAACTTGACATTTCGCATTCCCTCACACATTGGCAGCTGTCACCACGGGTAACAAAATGCAGGCACTACCCACGGCTCAATAGGTAGCCTGTCCCCCAGAATTTAGAAGCACCATCTCTATCTTTGACAGTCCTGTGTCTGGGGTCGCAGCTCCAGATATAGTTTTGATAAGACGGAATGGTACACATGTAGTGGGAATGGTGTTTTGTGAATGTACACACTGGATTTAGGACAGAATCAAGGAAGCTGACAGCTTGGGCCTGCACAGGTTTTGCGTCACAGTCTGAATTATTCCGTGTGTGTTCCCTCGTTCCTAAAATAGGACACTGTCATTGGGAATGATGTGGAAAGTTCAGATAAAAGACACAAAGGTGATTTGGAATCATCCATTCTGATATAATTATCATGTTTGTTTACAAATCGTGAGAGAGAGAGAGAGAGAGAGAGAGAGAGATTAAATTGCATTACATACAATTGACAAATATGTAACTAACAAAAAAGTATTGCATAATTTAATATATGTGCAACTGAACCTGCTTTCCTGAACACAATGCCTCCATCAGTCATAAGAAGTCTCATAGCTTCTTTATTCGGGACAGGCTGGCAACTGTATTCATGAAGACTGGGTTGACAGGTAATTAATGGAACAAAATCATTTGTTCTCAGCAATAAAACATCCATTCCTTCACTCAATTACATATTGGCGTCTTCTAAATCACAATTAGGGTAATCAAAAATTGAGCCTATATTCCTATCTTTGTAATAGCCTTTTCTTTAAAATTCTTTGAAATGTCCCTATGTTTATACAGTGCATAATTGACCCATGTGTGCACTGTTCACCTCTACCTCCCCTGGCTCCCTCCCAAACTCATTCTCTCATTTTATTCGTTGGCTGTTATTAATAGTTCCCTGAGTCCATTTAGCTCGGCCCCTGAACACATGTGTTTGTGGTCATCTACTGGGGTTTGTAGGAGCGACCTACAAGGGCTATTTCCCTGAAGAATGACTTTCCCTTCCTCAATTACCACCAACATCCATTAATCCCTCCAATAAGGACTAAAGCCTGGGGCTGCTCCCCACCCATGCTGGAATTTTGACTGGCTTGATCTTGTACAGGTCTTGTTCAGATAAGCAGAGCTGCTGTGAGTTCATGAATACAACACCTTGTCAAGTCCAGAAGGCAGGATTCACAGCACTCATACCCATCTTCTGGTTCTTGTATTCCTTCTACTCTTCCTTTTGTGATGTTCCCTGAACAATGTGATCACTTAGAAAAATGGCAATAGTAGGTTGCTGCTCTAGGGCTTATAATATTCCAAATTATGGACTTTTCCTAGGTTTACAATATCAGATCCTGTGGGTTAGCTCATATATCTAACACAGCAATTTGGTTACCCCAATAACCTTCATGCCACTACTGTGCTAGTGGCTATTTCTTTGCTAGCAGGTCAGTGTTGTAGTGGACACATCACCTTTTAGCAGTATATTAACCATCCAGCAGGGACAAAGTTTCCTGGTCAATTCCAGCTTGTTTTCTCTATGTCTTTGAAAGTATGTGGTGTCTTCAGCAAGAGTCATACTGTCTAGTTACAGTGGATAATCAAGATTAATGACAATGCCCTTTGTCGTTTGGATACCTCCTTGACTAATAACTCTCTAGTCCATAAGTAGTGATGTGTAGCTTTGTGAGAAATGTTTTAATACACACTGGTAATCTTGATTACACTATGCTCAGATACTTTAATGATTGCCAGCTGATCTTCAAAACACATCAAAGAATATTAGGAACTAGGTCGCACTTTCCACTTGCTGGAACTTAAGAACAGATTAACCCGTTTCCCTCTCTCAATCAGCCATGCATTCTTTGAAGATTGGGTTTCTCTTGAAAGATAGCTGGAAGCTTTAGGCAAATGGTGATTCAACACCCCAAAGTCCCTCATACAATGTCACCTGTATCTCTTAGAACCATAGACATCTTGAGCCCATCACAGTGACCTGGAAGTTTCTGCCACCTTTGAAGATAGAATTCTGTCTTCTCTTCCCGTCCACAGACATTGACCTCACCCTGAATTGCATCAGTATCCATCTCAAGGAACTTTCATCGACAACCGGTGTTCTGATTTTTAATTAGCATTCTCCCTTCTCTACTGCTCCAGCACTAATGACTCTCAACAGAGGTGAGAGTCTGACAAATGGATATGCTCCCATCCAGAGTTCCATCAGCTGTGTGAGGCAGCGGCAGCAATGTCACAGGCTGCTTACTAAAAGCAAGTGTTTGGTGGCAATGCTGACTAAGAGAGTGTTTGAATCCAATGCTCAGCTCACCAGTGGGGCCCTTGAAAAGAACTCTCCCTCAGAAATCTCAGTCACAAGGGCCTAGCCTTGACTGGGTGCAGCACACAGGCTCAGTGATTCTTCCTCCTCTGCCTCATCACCATCAGCAGTGGCTATGTAACCTTGTAAGTTCTCTGAGCTCTTCTGTGTTGACTTATGAAACTCCTCCTGTTGCCCAACAGGTTAGAGCCACTCTGTTCTCTCGATAGATACAGAGTTACACAGAAAAATGAATCTCTCTGGTGGTGATGGCACATGTTTTTAATCCTAGCACTCCAGAGACAGAGACAGAGACAGAAACAGAGACAGAGACAGGCAAATCTCTGAGTTCAAGGCCAGCCTGGTCTATAGAGTGAGTTCCAGGACAACTGGGGCTACACAGAAAGACCCTGTCTCAAAAACAGGAAGAGGAAGAGAAGGAAGAAGAGTAATAGGAAGAGGAGGAGGAGGTGAGGAGGAGGAGGGGGAGGAGGAGAAGGAGAAGGAAGAGAAGGAAGAGAAGAAGGAAGAGGCGAAGAAGAAGAAGGAGAAGGAGAAGGAGAAGGAGAAGGAGAAGGAGAAGAGAAGAAGCTGCCATTACCTGAATGGATTCCAAGTTTCTAAGAACTGCATTCACTGATTATGTAGACTAGATCAATATTTATATGTATACATTATTTTTTAATTACATATTTATTGGCACATATTTATTATACAAAGTAATGGGTTTTATTATGTCATTTTCAGGCACGTGTGTCACGGACACTTTCATTTACCCACTTATGTTCTCTTGTCCCTCCTTCTCCCCTTCTCCCGTTGGTTTTCTTTTCCAAATCTGTATGTATATGTTCATGTGCATGTGAATGTGTATGTTTATGTAAATGTGTATGTGAATGTGTATGTAAATATGTATATGTATGTCAATGTGTATGTGTATGTAAATGTGTATGTGAATGTGTACATGAATGTGTATGTGCATGTATATGTGTCTTTCTAAGTCTGGCTCATTTTGCTTAATGCCATCTTTTCCTGTTACTGTGAGAAAACACCATGACCAAGGCAACTTGAGGAAGAATGAGTTCATCTTAGCTTATGTTTCCAAAAGGATAAGCATTGATGATGGCAGAATAAAGACATGGCAGTTGGAACAGGAAGCTGAGAACTCACATCTTGCACTGCGACCATGAATCAGGGAGAGCAAACTGAAAGTAGGTGAAGCATTTTAACACTCAAAGCCCTCCCACAGTAACATACGTTCTCCAGCCAAGCCATGCCTCCTAATCATCCCCCAACAGGGCCACTAAGTGGAGGCCAAATGTTCAAATATGGGAGTCTGTAAGGGTCACTCTCATTCAAACTACAATGATGATCTCAAGTTCTGTGTGTGTGTGTGTGTGTGTGTGTGTGTGTGAAATTTTTATTGTTCTCTGCAGTGGAATAATATTGCATTGTATATATGTATATATAATACTATATGATATCTATTCTTCTATTGATGACCTGGTTCTATATCTTGCTCATTGTGGATCAGTACTGCAGCAAACACAGATCTCCCAGTACCTCTGGGTGCTTACTTGATTTCTTTTAGGTAGGTCCTCAAGAATAGTATGTCTAGATCATATAGAAAATTCTGATATTAATTTTCAGTAACTCTCCATAAATGTCCACACAGACTGGATTAATGTGTGTTTCCACCAACACGGTATAGGACACCTTATCTCTGACTCTTTGCCTCCTTGACGACGGCCATTCTGACTGGAATGAGACAAGCTCTATGCAGTAGTGGTGTGTATCTTGTTCATGCTTGTGTCTTATACCCTTTCTGGTCTTCCTAATATGTCTATGTCGTCAAGCAACACATTCTCTATCATGGCATCATGGTGACCCACTCCCCAGCTCTTAGCCACTATCTTACTCTCAGACATTTAAAAGCTTATTAGAAGGCATCAGCACTTTAATTAAAACTCTGACCAAAGGTTTGTAGTAGAATCTTAAGTTGAGCTATGATTATTATTTTAGATCAGATTCTTGAAACTGGTGTTTTGGTTCTCATCTGTATTCCAAGGTCATGACTTGCTGTAGAAATAAAGGTGGAAGGTCTACCAGATGACCTTTATAGTAGTGTCAGACAGTGTCCATAGGATTACTCTGGATGTCAAGGATGCTTAGGTTGAAAAGCCATTGACTGAGGGTCTGAGTAAAGATACAAGGAAAATCACTGAGTTCTGTGGATCTGAGAGATACTTCTAAGTAAGGCATAGAAAGACTGAGATTGAAAAGATGAAGATAATGTCTGGGTTTTCATGTGGAGCTGGAAACAATGGGTCCAAGGAAGGGAGGTCTCTTGAGACTTGACATCAATGCCTATGGTAATATCTGGGTGGAGTGTTTCAGTGGCTATGCCTTTCCTCAGCCCTGAGTGGATGGCTTGTGGTAAACACAGGGATGGATGCACAGCAGGACACATCTTCCAAACGTCTCTCTTGTGCCCAACTCTCTGCCAGCTGTTAGAGGAAGACAGGAAGCAGTCACCTCACAGAAGGGGTATCTCAAGATCCTCAGAACCTTCTTTGCTGGACAGCACTCATCAGCAGCATTTACTAGGACCAGAATTATGCCAACCAACATAGGGTTTTCAGCTTTCTTTGCAATGCCAAACTCAGTTTGGGGAGAAATATCTGCTTTCAGCATTGACAAATAAACCTTTCCAATGTGACATGCATCTTATAAGTGTCTCATTGTGGAGCCATATAGATTTTTTCCTCAATGAGGAAATTTCAAAGTTAGGAAGCACTAGGGGAGATTTTGCAGGGATGAAGGGCCCACCCAAGGCCAGCCATGCCATGGGAACAGATAAATAGATTCTCAGAAAGAAAACACAGATTTATTGCTTCGCATGTCTTATAATGAGGGGATAATGCCAAGAAAGATGTCCAAGCTGCTCTGGGAAGTGTGTGTTAAGACAAGAGAAGGGTTCAATGCCAGAGCCTCTGCACACTTTTGCTGTAGCACTCAGTGCTCAGCTCTCAAGATGGTACCAAAAATATTGTTTCCAAAGTACACAGTTCTGATCCTACACTTGTGGGAATGAAGTTTTATTCAGTCATAAGCTGTTATTCATTGAGTGTCTATCACAAATCAGGCACTGGATAAATCTGCTTTGTTCTAGAAAGGCTGGCATGGAAGTCCTGATTTCATTACGTTTTGTAGGATCATTGTTCATGTGTTAGTTTCTGAAGCATCAGGATGAAGACCACACACAAACACACAAGCGCTTGTGCACGCATGCATACACACACTCCTTACCCTGGTATTAACACACACACACACACACACACACACACACACACACACACACACACACTCCTTACCCTGGTATTATAGCATTTTAGCCTCTTAGGACTGGTTCAATTTAACAAATAACCTTCCTTTAAAAATAGATTTATTTTACTATTTTTAAGTTGTGTGTGTGTGTCTGTGTGTGTGTGCACGCACGCATTTGAGTTTAGTGCCCATGGTGGCCTGAAGAGGACACCAGATCTCCTGGGGCTGGAGTTACAAGAGATTGTGAACTGCCTGACATGGGTGCTGGAAACTGAATTCTGGTCTTCTGAAAGAGCAGGAATCACTCTTAACTGCTGAGCCATTTTTCCTCTCTACAAATAACCTTCCTGGTCTCTCTCTCTCTCTCTCTCTCTCTCTCTCTCTCTCTCTCTCTCTCTCCAAGGTTTTTTTTTTTTTTTTTTTGATGCTAGATCAGGAAACCCAACCTTGAATCTCTCTTTTCTCTGGTCTCCAATAGCCAGCTTAAAGGCATTCTTGTGCTGGCCCCATTTAGCATAGTCTCTTCATTACAGCTTGCCTAGTGTGTGATATATCTGTGAATCACTTTTCCAGGCCCCCATCTCAGGGTGCTGGTGTGCTAGCTTCCTGTCACTATGACAAATTACTTGAGATATACAGTTTATAAGAAGGGAAGGTGTGTACTTTCATCAGTTTGGCAAGTTTGGGTCCATAATCTGTTGGCTGTGTGTGTGTGTGTGTGTGTGTGTGTGTTGATGGGGGAGATATGTTAAAGCAGTACTTCATGACAGGAACATGTGGTGATGTGTGTGTGTGTGTGTGTGTGTGTGTGTGCTAATGTTACTTACCTCATACAGGCCAGGGAGAGAGAGTGAAAGAATGTGGGAAAGACAGATCCTAATATCCACCCCCACCCCCACCCCCACCCCAGAGCATACTTCCGATGACCTCACGGAGTCCTGTCTCTTAAAGCCCCATCCCTGTCCAACAGCGCCACATGACGGGAACTGACTTGCTAACATGTTAACATATGAACCTTTGACGGTGAATACTTCAGATCCAAATTACAGCATCTAGACTGTGGGTAGAGAATTTGTTATATATCACACAGTGAAAGTCACCTACCATACCCGCTGAGAGAAATACCATTCTACCCTTGTGGCAGGGCGTGAGAATTGGGAAAAAATTACTTCTGCAGGGCATCTCCTGCAGCATGCTTCATTCTGTCATTCCCATGGTACTGACTTTATGTTCATAAAGAATATGAAGCATCCACTCAGGTGAGTCCTCCACCAGCACCAGAGGGTATTGATTTGTTTACCATTAGGCTACTGTCAGAAAAGGGACCACAAGACCCACGGTGCAGCTACTTCCATGAGGGTTTACACACGGTTTCTAACACTCTCGTGGCTTAGACTTCAGTCTCACACTGAGCCCAGCAGTGCCAGAGCCTGGCTGAGCCTCTCCCATGGTTTCATCTGCTTATGCTTGCCCACGCTGGCCTCCAAGGGGGATATTCTTCCAGGCACTGATTTATAAGGACAAGGCAAGCACCATGTCTCAGGATGGCAGTCATCACTAGCAACCTCAAGCAAGACATAGCACCGAAATGCATCTAGCTTTGACTGGACAGGTATTGACACTGAACCTGCTGTCTGATTCAGCTTATTTATCCTCATGACAGAGTGGCAACACGGAGATCACCAACATTCCATGAGACCTTATTATACACCACACGGTGATAGTAGCCACCTACCATAGCATGCTGAAGGAAAATGTCATTCTTCCTCGGTGGCAGGAATGAGACTTCTGCAGAGTCTCTTAACTAGCTGGAGACAGGCCCGGGGCACCAGAGGCAAGCCTGTGGCCTTGCTGTATTTTCTTTTCTTGATACAGCACTAGGCTCCCAAAGCCCAGCTATCTAATGGCAGGGATTGTGAATCACTTAATGTGTGTGTGTGTGTGTGTGTGTGTGTGTGTGTGTGTGTGTGTGTGTGTGTTTTAGAATGAGCTATAAATGGCTGGCATTTGAAAATCAAAATCGACATCATCGGAAGTATAAAAATAATGAGGTGGGTGGTAAATGGCACCTCAGAACATGTGAGCAATTTGCACAAGGAAGGAATGGGGACCATTTAGAGCCAACAAAGAAATGGCTTCTCTGTTGTCACAGATAAAAACTGCCATATTCAGCGTTAGGGGATGGCGGCTTCTAAGCGCTTCCATTTATTGTTAAGCCTCTTTTTGATTATGGCAAATAAGTTTCCCTTTCACAGGAGACTTTCCTATAAAAAGGACGGCGAAAATAAGCTTTGTATTCTGTGGCAAACGATCTTTTCAGAAGGGTTGTCCTTGGGGCAGGGCACGTGCTCTGTCTGCATGCTCGTCAGCATTTGGTGGATGGAGCCTTGCATGGCGCAGGGGTCTCCTCAGCTGACCATTGGGGCAGCTTATTATCTCTGTGCTCAGACATAATGTGCTGTGCCAACCAACTGCATTACAGCAAGCCCCTAAATTGTATTTGGACAAAGAATAATTGAACACTGGACAGAATAACAAATGCCCCGGTCAAGTTTGCTTCATGGGTTTATCATGTTGTATTAACATGATAGAAATATGAATACTTAAATCTTATCTCTGGTACACTTTATAACTGCATTAATCATTTACCGTATTATATATTTTTCATGTCAGTAAGATTGGGAGGAAAAGATTCAATTTCCACGGCACAGTCAGAGTGTTTCAGATAAGTAAGAGGCCAGGATGAAACCGTTTCAACATGGCTTTCAATTGCAGACCCTATAAAGGGAAGGTTAGCATATATCAAGCAATATTAAGCGGGATCCTTTAGCCTTGGGGAAAATAAATCAACACATTGAGCTGTGCCATCGTCCTATTGGCCTGAATCAGATAAATACTTACAGATTTTTTTTTTTTTAAATCCAAACTGGGCTGGTGAGACTTCCTTTTGCCCAAACCTGATGCTTGCACTCAGCAAAGCTTGTCAGTGGTTGACATTTGGTGCCTGCCTGGCAGGTGTGGGGTGGGAGGGTAGAGAGCACAGGGGTTCAGGATAGTTGTCCTCTGGCCTCTGGCGTGTGTTCCCCTCTGGGAATGTTGATCACAGGAAGGCATAGACGATAACGCACTCTGTTGGGCCTTGCAGAACCTTCAAACAGTCATGGGGTAGGTAAACAGGAAGTTGTTCTCTCTTGCAGGTAAGTGATAGACAGACCCGTTCCCATCTGGCTAAATCTTCCAGAAGCATGTCAGACTTTAAGCTAATTTGCCACACAGACATTCTTTCTTTAGACATTTTTTCCTAAGCCCTCAGCTTTGAGCCATTCTGGAGAGGGACTAGAATGAGCAGACTTTGCCTTAATTCAATGTATTGTGTATGTACCTATGTGTGTATTTATATATGAATGCATAGCATATATGCATTTATAAATTATGTTTGTGCATGCATGCATATATATGTATTATATATCCATATATGTATACATATATTATGTATATATGATGTATATATGTATTATGTATCAATATATGTATACATGTATCATGCACAATGTATATATGCATGCATATAAGTATGTACATGTATATATATGTATGTATGTGTTCATTATGTCTTATGTATGCATTATGTATGTGTGTATACATCCATGCATGTGTATGGGTAATAATAATTATTATTACTCATGCATGCATGCATGTATGTATGTATTATGTATGCATGCATGTATGTATTTAGAGTCCTAGTCTGTTATAGCCGAGGCTGACCTATTACTTCGCATGTTCCTGTTTCAGCTTCCCCAGCAATGAATTACAGGTAAATTCTACCACACCTGACATTTTAGCCTTTTTAACATAAACTTCCTGAAATCCCCATTTATTCCAGCTTCTCCCGGTCCCTTTTTTTTTTTTTTTTAGAACATCCCGTGAAAGGTTTGTCATGTTCCATGTGCCCTTGATTCCTTCCTCCTTGCCCAGCAAAGTGAAGTAGAGGTCATGACACAGAAGGACATATTTCTCAAAGTTTGGGGGAGGGGAATCAAAACAGCAGGCCGGAGAATAGAAAGGTGAGCGGCAAAGACACAAATCACTTCCCAGTCACAAAAATTGCCAAAAAATAGCAGCTTGCAGCTGTGCACAGCAGGGACAGAAAACATTAAACACATGTTAAATAACAAATAGGAGACTTAAATACAGCTAAAAATGGACCTTATTCTGAATAAATCATGCAAGCTGCATCCTACCCATCCCGAGGAATGTAATGGATCATGTGAAATCTGCCAAATTTGTATTTAAAAAAAAAATCAATAGCCTGTGCCTCTGTCTTTCTAGTGGCATGCTGTTGGTTTGGGAGGATATTCACCATTTCCTTCCTTTCCTTTGTTGCCCAGCACCCGCCCCCTCCCCAACCCCAGAAGTGGGAAGACCACAGCTGGGCTAAGAGATTTCACTCTAGTCACAGACAAGCAAGACATGCATTTGAATAAGTCTAGGGTTTTTTTGGGGGGGGCGGGGGTGACATGCATTTGAATGAGTCTAGGATTTTTTGTGTGTGGGGTGAAAACGACTTAACACCCACTCCACTCCACTCAGTGTCTCCCAACACGGTCCACTCTTTCTTTTGAACATGTGAAGGCAAGAGTCAGCTCATCACTTCAGAATTACTATTATTTTAACTTTTATACCACAGAAGATCTTTTCTCAGCCATGTTCAGCATCTGCTAAGGTACAGCTGTTGGTACCAAGTGGGGGGCAGGAAGGGACATTGCTTTTTATGACAAAAGGCAAAATAAGGCAGTAGGCCGAGTATTCAAATCAATCCAGCTGGCAGATTGCCTTGTCCCGAAAGGTTGGTGGCCTGTGCATCACTGTTTCCACATCATCAGTAGGTCTCTTGGCTTAACATTGTGTGGAGGGTCACATTTTCATGTAACATGTGTGTCTTTTTGTGGAGATGAACAGCGAACAGTGGCCTGCCAAAGGGACACTCTTTAATTGAATTTTATTTCGCTGTTCTAATAACACAGACTATTACATACATGCACATTTACATACATGTGCACACGCACACATGTGTCACATGTACACACGTGTTGGAGGCACGAACATACTTGTCCATTCCTTAGGTCATATGTGGTCAAATACTGATGACAGTTGTAGAATCCCATTGCTGTACATGTGTTCTTTTCACAAGTCATCAGTAGCCAAGAATTTTAATGTGAGTTGTGGAGAATACTGTGAGAATCTATGCTTGATCTGAGCAGGTGGAAAAAGACCGAGTATACTCACACTGTCTTTAGTGCCCAACATTTCATCCCAAGATATTCTTTTTATTCACAATTGAAAAACATAGCTTGGAGGGTAAAAATTTATGCATACAAAAGAGAAGGAAGAGAACAATGAGGGAAAATAGTTGAAAACACAGGACAAGTGGAGTCCTTAAAGAGAGCTTCTGAAGAGCCTAATCTGTGTATTCCAGAGGCTCCCCCCCCTCTGATTGTGCCCAGAGACATTTGCCCCCAGCCCTGCTGGAGTGGGATCGCCAAAGCCAGAAGATCCCCTGTCACACAGAGAAAGCTCCATGCAACCTTCTGCTTCCTGCATTTCACTGGTGTGGGTGAAATTACAGATGCTGGTATTAGCGATGATGTCAGAAATGGGGAAGAGATGTGAGAGAGGAAGAAAGTAAAAAATTCTCGGGGGAAGAACCAAAAAGGCAGGAAGGAACAGAGGAAAGAGAAAGGCAAGTTTGGAAGAAGGGAGTAAGGCAAGGCTTGCTGTTAGTGCAATCCACTAACACTAAGCACAAGCTTGCCACGAAATACTGTTTTCTGGAGAGAAGTCTACAGTGAGCACCGCTGCTCTGTTATCAGTGAGGAGAGGATCAGGTTCACACAAGGGAGAAGCTTGAATCAAGACTCTGTCCTTAGTACTGTGACTGAGGAATATCAGAAAGCAATTGGGTTTGCCCCTTTTCAATCTCCTCCCTGCCTCAAGAAAATTCCTCCACCTCTGCCCCCTACACCAAACCTATCCCCAAAGCAGATCCTTTGTGAACTTTCCCGTGGCATAAAATTTTAAATGGCAGCAGCAGAGGGCTCTCTGCAACACTGGTGGCCCACCTCAACACCGCCCTATTCTGATACCATTAAAAAGAAGAAGAAAGGATTACATTTGCAACAAAAATCTCTGAACAAAGCAGAACAAAGTAAGGCGATAATAGCATCCGAAATGCCACGTCTCCGGGACTCAGTTTTCAGTCTGCCCCCTTTTGTCCTTGACCCTGACCCCGCCACTGCACCATGCCTAAGCTCCAGTCTGGCTGTGCTACCAACTTAGGGCTCATCTTTTTGTCTTGTGCTTCTTTGAAAAAACAAAATCTTCTTTTCTTTTCTACGATCTCTCCTCTGACTTGCCCAGCGAGATCTTGTTTTATTTTTAAGCCATCAATTACTCAAACTTTAGGTGCCTATCTATCCTCAGCCATCTGGATCCCATACCTTATTTTAAAGCATGTTCAAATAATGACAACCTTCTTCTCTCAATTAATTTATGGGCTGTGGGGACCATTTTTCATTTGTTATCATGCACTCCCATTTGATCTCCCGTATCTTTCTTCAGCATCTGCAAGTGTGGTATATAAATCTTCCACTCCGGCATTGTCATGGTGTCCGAGATATATAGGTACGACTCCCTATTAGCTCCACAAAACTGACCTTAATTTCTAAAAATGGTATCAGATGCGAATAAAGTTTGGTAAGATGATTTGTTTTGATTTACTTCACACCACTTATCTTGGAGTTTTCTTCCTACTTTTCTTTAATCTAATTTAGGCAGCAGAGTCTTGTGAGCTGGGTTACAGTTTATCCATTACCTTCCCGCCAATGCTGCTCCTTAGAGAGAGATAGGGCTGGGAGATTTGGGCTGTGGATGATAATAAAGAGGCCCATGGACATGCCTTAAGCCCATTGCTGTTGTTTTCTGCTTTGTTCAAGCTGACCTCCAAGCTTGAATATCTTTTTTTTTTTTTTTTTTTTTTATGGCAGAAATGTGAATTTTTTTTCGCATGCCGGGATGATATCACTGCACATCGGTTAGGAGACGCAAGTGCTGATATTAAGGCTGAAGATCTTTTCTCCTGCAGCTCAGGTGATGCTGTGCATGTTGGGAAGATACACAGCTCTCAACCACCGTTAGGGAAGCCGCCTTTGGGTTACTTAAGGGCTGTGGCTTGCACACCCCCACCCCTGTGAGTGTGTGTTTTGTTTTACATAAACAGACTTCCGCCCAAACTAAAGAATGCTAATTAAGCAAAAAACCACGGCCAGATGTTTATTAACACTCTCAGGTTCCTGGGATTTGGAGAATATGCAGTTTTCCTGAACTAATTTAAAAAGGGAAACACCTTTATTGGAATAACAGCCAATTATAGTTGCCTACTTTGCCCCTTCTCTTCTCTGCCAGTGGAGTTGGGGGAGGAGGGGGTCTGTCCTAGTCCAGAGATGGATAGTGTCTGCCCACATCCTGGCATTGCTGGCCCCGCATACATGCACACCCGCTCTTGGGTGTGGCTTTCCAGCCGCACACCAGAATTTTTCTATGTGGAGTTAGAAACACACCCATGCAGACACACAAAATGAACCATGGGTGGTTCTGTCGTCTGGCTCATTTGGTTTCTGTTCTCTCTCTCTCTCTCTCTCTCCTTTGCATCATCAATTCATTCACCTATCTGCCTGGAGACTTTCACAGAGGACTCTGTAAACCACAGAATGTCTCCAGAATGTCAGTGAGTAGAGAGACACAGAAAGAGAGGCTGTCAGGCCTCTGCATGGTGACTTCACTCTGGGTCCCGGATTCAAACCGTGGAGCAATAAAACAGAGTAGCATCATATAAAACTCTGTGTTTCATAAGACAAATATTGCCGTATGCATTCTCGTCCCTTGTACTATGTTAACTGTAGAAAGAAATAGAAACAGTTTTAGTGACCCCCTGGGACCTATAAAGGCTATTTCTGAGTCTGAATCTTGCTGTTTAATTTAATCATTTATTATATTAATATTCAAATGGGCTGCATCTTATTAGCTACTGCAAAGATGTTAGTATGTCTGAAATAAATACCTAATTATGCTTTTGAAGAGAGGGCTTCTAAAGACTTGGGTATGTTTGTGCCTAATAGAACAGTTCATTTGCAGGTTTTTCTGCAGAAATCAGCAGTTTGAGGCTTTCTCCCCCCTTCTTTCTCTTTTAAGAAAATAAAAACAGGGATTGAAAATCTGAGCAGAGGCTTCAAGAGTAGATCCGGGTTTTCCCAGCTCCCAAGCAGCCTTGAAACTATGGGGTTTTGTTCTCTGCGCCCGGGTGAGCGTCCACTTCCAAATGACCACTGCTCTCAGCTCAATGGCACATTAATACAATTAACTGTTTTAATCAGATGACCATGAAATTAGATATGTTCTTATTCCAAGGGGGGAGGGGAACAAATGAGGAAATATATATTTTGAGCCCGATAGATATGCTAATATTTTTTAACATGACGGTTTCATTATTTTCTATCTGCAGTCTCTCTGGCTTTCTCCCTCCCTCCCTCCTTCCCTCCCTCCCTCTCAATTCCCAGTGCAAAATCAAAATCTTATGTAGGTCATTGATTTCTACATCCACAGACAATGGACACCACCAGCAACTTGCAGATACCAGCCCACCCTGTTAGAGTCAGGAACCAAGACATGAAGCCACATGTGCTCAGCGGGTTATGTGTGTGGGGTGAGGGGTGTGGACAGCCAGCCCCGTGGCTTGGTGAGCTGCTCCTGGTGCATCTGAGGCCAGAGCCTGGCAGGATCAGCGACGAGTCCATTTTGCTCGTGCTCAACATTAGCTTCATGAGGATGGATTATGCCGCTGGCATAATATACACAAACGGTGATGATAAATTCTAAACTAAATGTACACACTGCATTTGGTGCAGTGGAGAAATTAGCGGTAAGTGCACAAGTTACAGTCTGAGAAACTAGGAATTACACATTACTATCTTTCCAAAGTAACTGCCACCAGATTCGCCATCACTCTCTTATTTTATTTCCGGAGATTACTAAAATGGTGTGTCTACTAACGCCCAATTATCTGCTTCACAATCATACCCCCCACCCCCCAGATGGATGTGAGAGCCAAAGGTTAAAAACCCGGGTCTGTAGCTGAGAGACTTCTATGGCTGGGAGGATGCCTCTGTTCCCCTCACTGACCTCCACTTAACCTTTAAATTGACCTAGAACGAGTTTATTTTCCTTCTCCTCACATGGATGCATGTCCCACGAGAGGGGACCCTCTTGCAGCTGAGATCACCTTTCAGCTGCACAGCGCTCAAAGCTGAGATGGCCACTGGCAACTCCCTGCCCTGTCCCTCTCCCTCCCTCTGAAGATCTTTCCTATACACCTGCTCAGTACTGGGTCCCACTAGGTTTATGGTGTCTGTGTTGCCCCTGGGCACTTACTGGAGGTAAAGAACTATAACTGGCCCTGGAGATGGCTGAAAGGACTCTGGAAGCAATTACTGCTGTCCCCCCACACATGCATGTGTCACTTCTATCCTCATTGCTCTAAATGACTTGATTAGTGTATTTTCTGTCTTCCGTGGAAGGTGGCCAACTGGCTCTTCAAGAGTGGGAGAAATCCGTAAAGCACTGGGTGCTCAGCCTGAGCCGAACCCCAGGGATGGGCTCTGCAGACTGTGCATCCCTAGAAACTCGAAGAAAACACTGCCTTCTGCAGATGAGTATCAGCAGCTTAACCCATGCAGGAGGGGAAGGAGGCAGCAGACAGACACAAACCTGTTACTCTAATGGAGAGTAGGGCTGCAGGCCTGTGTGACGAGGGCTCGAGGGCTCACCGGGTGTCTTGTTTCCAGCCCTCTGGTTAGCGAGATCATAGCATCTACATCAAAGCTTCCAAGACCAGCTGGGCATGGTGGCAGATCCACTTGGGAGGCAACAAAAGCCCATGGAGCTCTGTATGTTTGAGGCCAGTCTGCTATATGCCCAGCCAGGGCCTACCTTTTAACCCCAGATCAAATAAAAGGAAAAAAAGGAAAAAGAAAGAAAGAAGGGAGGGAGGGAGGAAAGGAGACAGAGAGAGAGAGAGAGAGAGAGAGAGAGAGAGAGAGAGAGAGAGAGAGAGAGAGACCTTATACTGTCCCCAGGAGCTGAGACGCTCCCTGGTGGCGATTGTCTGAAGTTCGCCTAGGGGCTCTCTGGATCTCCTCTGTTGCCTTTCTAGAGTCCATTGTGCAAGACTCAGATGTAAGGGTAGGAAACAGAAAGGAGAAAGGACCTTAATAATTCATGTTCAAGGTTGGGACTTGGAGGATAAGAGATGGCTAGACCAGTGCCTGTCTTAGGGGGTTCCTTCCGACTCCTGCTGGCTGGGGAGGAGCTAACAGGACCCCTACTTGCAAACCTCATCATTTTCCAGGAAAGGAAGAAGGTCAGAACAACCAGCAGCTCACACCTCCAGATAATAACAAAAGCCAGGGCTCTTTCCCAGTCACTGGATGGTATTAAGCAGCCTATTTCACTTATGGAACAGATTCTGTCTCCACCTTCGCTTGTCCTGGAATTTAAGATCCTAATAAATAATAATAATAATAATAATAATAATAATAATAATAATAATAATAAAATTATTATTTTAATGAAAGAACAAAGTTACTATGTTTATTCGATGATTTTTACAAGGTAAAAATGTAGGCTCTAATTTGTAAGATTATTAAAGTCTTAAGATGGTGAAATCAGAGCCTTTACCAGGGAGAGGTCACTGTAATTACAGAGCCATGTGTGGTGACACTGCTCACACACATCTATGGAGCCACCCTGAAGAGACCTTTTCTGAGTAAACCATTGTATACATCGGGTGGCATTTGGCAAGTATTCAATGCACACTGAACAACCACACCCCCCACCCCACCCAACATCCCCTCACCTGTCAGGGTGGCATGCTCTGTCCCTTGCCAGAAACAAACAAAACCAAACAAACAAAAAAACAAAAAAGTGAACAAAACCAACCAACCAACTAATCAAACAAAAGCCAAAACAAAACACAGGGAGAAGAGGCTGGGCTAGTGAGGATCCCCGGAGTGTTTAGTTACTATCCCACCCCTAGAGAAGGGACAGATGACCTCTAGTGTTGGAAGTGATGAAGAGCTCCGTGGACAGAGGGTTTGGACAGGGGAGAAGGGGATATTTCAGGCACAGGCAACTAGGCAAGGGGGTGAAACTATGGAGACCGCAATGCATTCTGGGTCACACGCTGTGGCACTGGAATGTGGAGCATATACAAGGCACAATGGGACGTTCTCAGGGCACTCCGGGGTTCCTCCTTTCCTCTCTGGTTCGTGAAGACCTCTGTTAGCAATCTTTCCCAACAATAGTGTGACAGCTGCTTAGTCCAAGGCAGGAGGGAGGTCTTCTCATCCATTTCCAGAAACTGAGCAAAGGGTTTGCCCCTAGGCCAGGGCAAGGATAACAGGCACATTTTTGCAACCCAGCATCAGCAATGAGTTGGGTACTGGTGATTGTAGTTCAGAGATTCCAGGATTCTTTCTTCTGTCTGGGAAGGAGAGTGTGCAGGAGTCTTGGGCAGGGGTCAGTAAACATCAAATAAGTAAAAACAGTACATGAGTTTTATCATTTCTAAGTATTCTAAAATGATAAAGGCCATTTCCAATCTGATCTAAGATCCTGAGAAGTGATGGGAACTAGGTCCCATATCTGACCAGAAGACCCACTCTGGTTTTCAAGAAAGTATTTCTAGAAAACCAATCTTGGAGTTCTGATGATGTTTCTTTTTGTCACCAAGTTGGAGTGGAGCCTACGAGTGTAGCTTTCATTTCTTCTTAGAGCTGTTCTCAAAAGAGAAACTGGCAAGACAATATCCAAGGACAGTGACTTACGGACAGTCCTCGGCATTGACTTCTGCTCCTAAGGGGTCATCAGTTCCCAGGATCCATTGTAGGTTGGCAAATGAGCCCTGGTGGATTCTCTGCTGGCAGCAGCAGAAGCAGCAGCAGCACTGGATCATAGATGCACAAGGGTGCCAGGTCATAAACTGGTCAAAATGCATGGGTCATCATTAGCTCAAGAGTTCCCTCCTATTTTCCATGAGAGTGCAGCATGCCAGAGGGCTGGCTTGCTGGGTGAATTTGGGTGGTCCATACTTTGCCTTTATGGCTTTAACCATCCACTTATTTATCCAAACACATATCTATCCACCAATCTACATACACATCCATCCAAACTCATCTATACACTTATCCATTCAAGTACACACACACACACACACACACACACACACACACACACACATCAGTTCATACCCACCAATCCATCCAAACACCCATCCATCCATCCATCCATCCATCCATCCATCCATCCATCTATCCATCCATCCACCAATCTACTCATCTAAACACATATCCATCTACCTATTTATGCAAACATACATCGATCCACCAATCTAAATATTTATCCATCTAACCATTCTCCCTTTCTCCCACTGCATAAGAGGGTGGGCGATTTATAATGAAGCCTATACTATATCAACATACTGTGAAGGCTTCATACAAGTTAACCAGGCAGTCTTGCAATAAGAAGGCCACAGCTCATTAGGAGGGGTGACTGTGTTATGAGGACAAAAAGAAGTAAACAATATCAGGGTGAGATACTAAAGAGGAAGGCAAAGCTCAGGAAGATAGAGGGAGACAGTGATCAGGAGAAGTGAGGCTGCAATCAGCGAGCGAATCTAGTCCAACAGATGTGTCCTGAGCATCCACTGGACCTAGATCTGGAGATGGGCACAGCATCCATTCAAGAAGCCTGGATCCCACTTGATCCCATATAGTAGTTGCTAAGTGGATGCTCCAATTCTTGGGTAATGCTTCTATCTCTTGGGAGGGGTTCCACCTATCCAGTAATTTAGGAGAAGGAGGATAGAGCTTAAAGCAACAGGGGGCTGAGGAAGGGGCACATTAAAAAACATTGCCCCCAAACCCAATGAGCCTTTTCATCCAACAGAAGTTAGTCTTCAATCTCTATGGGCTTCTGCAGCTGGCTTCTTTGCATTTCTGTTCATCACTGCAGTCTGCCTTTTCTCCCTCCCTTCTCAACACTAGATTAGACTCTCATCAAAGGTCTGGGGGTAGGGGTGGGGGTGGGGTGGGGGTGGGGTGGGGGTGGGGGTAGAGCATTTCTGCAGATCAGTCTACATTCGGGCATCAGTGGTTAACCCAGTAATATACACTTCTATTACCCTCCCTGGGATCCTTGGAGGATCAATGTATGGGTTTAACTACCACACACCGACAAAACATAGATGGGTGGCGTTGCCTTCGAGCAAGCACCGGAGCCTGTGTATATGTTTCTCTCATTATTTGGATGTGCGTTTGAGTGTTATGATCAGTGATTCAGGGCACATGATTCATCAGGAAGACGTTTGCTCGGCAGACATGTGAGGAGCTGTCTGCCTCTTCAATCTCACTGACAGGGCAAAAATGCTGATTTATAGTAAATCATTAAAATCTGCTTATTATGGCACGGCTTGTTCTTCTTCTCCAGTTGGAGCCTGCAACTTGATCTGCAGCATGTCTCTCACAATTTTATACTACAGCAAGCAGTTATTTGAACAAGAGAGGAACACTCTTTAGTCTTTATTAGTGCCTATGAAAGGATATTTTGTTTAAAGAAGACTAATTAAGAATGCAGACGATTTGCGCGCTCAGTTTAGGGGGGGAAATAAAGATTTAAAACGTCTAAGAGGAACAAAGAATTACTGTACTAAAACAATACTCCCAAATGAGATTTGGTGCATATTTTAAATAGGCCTGAAATAGGAGTTCATATGGTGCTGGTATGTTTGGGCAGGGGTGTAGAGTGGTCATCTGAGAGGCTGGGTCAGAGGAAGGGCTTGAAGGTCTTGCACATAAAATAAAAACCGGGGAAAGGACCATGCCATTGTTAGGTTCAAGGCCAGTATTGTGACAGTCGGCCTGTGGCTTTAAAGACCACCTGGGAAGTGTTATATTTTGAATAGAAAATTTCAGATTTGGTGGCAGCCTTCGAGGGGAGTGCGTCACATGCTAGGTAAACAAAGAAATAACACAAAGAGGTCTATATTTTGTATGTGTTACTTACAGTATAAAAAAAAATTAATTTGATGCCTGGGGACAGAAATCCTTGCCACTGAATTACAAAGAAGTGAATAAACGGGCTCAAAATGAATCCATCCAGATCTGTCCCCTTAATAAGACTAATTCCAGAGAACAAAGACGAGCATAATGCATTTTAAATTAAGTTGGAAAATGCATAATTTATATTTGTTTTATTTCTTCATATTTTAACACAGGTGCATTGCAGAATGCTAAGGACCATAGAAGGGCACGCTCAGTCCACCGTTCTTCACTTTGAGAGACAGAGAGAGAGAGGGAGAGAGAGAGAGAGAGAGAGACTGAGAGAGAGAAAGGACTACTATTTCTCTCCTGGTTCCAGCAGCAAGGGCAGAATCTGACAAAAAAAAAAAAAAAAAAAAAAAGCATGGCAAGGAGAATGTGAGTGTGTGCAGATAAAATCCATCCCAGGGTCTCCTCATTCCTAATGCAGCAGTCAAAACCATAAAAATAAAAATAATTTAAAAATTTAAAAACCACAAAGAATTAACAGGGCTAAAAATCATTCTTTCTTTTTTCTCAAGTTGGGGAAATCCCTGGAAGATGGGATGAAGGACCCTTGTCCCACATACCCAGCCCAAGGAGGGCCCAGTGGTGAGACAGAAGCTTTCATGCAGGGAAGGAGGTGCTCCTTTTACAGACGTTTTGGGGTATATGTAAACATTTGGGGGGGGCAGTGAGAAACAAATGTTCTTCTCTCTATCCTAGAACTGGTTCCCTCTGCCTTCAACCTCTTCCTACCGTGCGCTTCTTCCCACCCCAGTTGACCCCGGATTCTTTTTTCATGGATCTTATACACAACCTTGGTTTTGAGTGGAGCTTCGCTCATTCAGTTTTAGCTCCGATTTCATCTCTCAGGCCTAAGTCACGAGGAGGACCTGGATGAAGATGGAGCCACACCTGCTCAGAAATCTGCTTAGGAACCTGTTTAAGAGGAACTGTGGGGCATTTACCGGGCCACAGCTCCTAAGCTGACTGGCCGAGTCTTCCAAGGCAGGGTAGTGTCAGTCTGTTGTGTAGCAACAGTGGACCTGAGAAGGTCTTGAACATTTCACTGTCTCTGTGTGGAAGCCTGGTTCACATCCATCTTAGCTTGTATTCATGATGGTCCTGCATCATGGCTTTAAAACTTGAACAGCAGCCAGACCCACTCTGATGCTCACACATGAACAGACCTCTATAAGTACCTGGTGAGTCTCAGCTCTAAACACTGTAGAACTGACCCATTCTTTGGAAAAACAGAACCAGTGTAGCCACAGAATACAGGCCATTAACTCACTGGTAGCCGTTCAGTAAGCAGCTCCATCACGGTGATATTTTAGCAAGCCTTTTGGATCTTGGCTCCTGTGCCCTATTCCCGGCAAACAGGTAGCTGAGCATTTGTGTAAGATACACACACATGCAGAGAAGGTGTTTGCTTCGGCTTGAATATGAAGCACCCTGACATGATCATGTGTCGGAGTGCTCGGTTCTAGTTGGTAGTCCTATTCCAGGACATGATGGAGACTTTAGACAATGGGATGTAGTTGAGAAAGTAAGTATCTCAGGGGAAAGCCTTTTTTGGTTCTAACGGGTCCCCAGTCCCTTCTCTTTGTGCTTCTTTTGTGTGTTGAAGGAAAGCATCTCTTCTTGCCCAAACACCACCATGATATTCTGCCAAAGCACATAGGGTCAAACAACCATGAAACTGAGCCCTGTAAAACCCTGGGCCAAAATCAATCTTTCCTTGTGTAAGTAGTTTTGGTCAAGAAACAGAAATCACTTGCCCAATGTGGTTTGAGGCACTATATGGGCAGAGAGTTCCCCCACCTCCAAACTCTTGTAGAAATGTTATCCCCAAGGTCTTAGGAAGGCAGAAACATAAGCTGCCCATGGTACATAAAGGTATGCCTTAGGGTAGTCATTAGATCATCAAGAGGAGACCAGGATTGACTCCTTGTGGCTTTATAAGAACAGGGAGAAAGACCGCCCAGATGGAGATTCCCAAATTCCCTAAATCTTTCCATATTTGCTCTTTAAACTCTGCCAGCAAGAAAATGGTCATTGATAAAGGCCTGACACCTCCAGTTCCATGAGTCCCAAATAACCTATTTTCTTTATAAAGTAGCTTGCCTCCAGTTCTTTCATTATAGTGATGGCAAGGCTGATTAATACAAGTACTGACTTCTAACCTGCTAAGGCTGCCTGCCTCACTCTCTGGAAGGTTAAGTGAGCTGGTTAAAAATAGGCTATTCCAGCTGGCGAGGTCTGGGGAGCTAGTAAACGTGAGAAAGTGATAAACTGGGTGTCTTTTTATATTTTTATTCCTGCCTGATCTTGAGAATTGATTGACTGCTTTGGATCAAGTCCTGGTTCTCTTTCCTAAGCTTGGGTGATGCATGCCAGTTATCTGACACTCTGAGTGAAGCTTACCTGGTACTTCCTGGGCCTGCTAATCACGTGGCCATCACAGCCCCCTCCCTCCTCTCTGCTGTATCACTCACATCCTTAGCTTGTGTGTGGCCTTGCCTCCTTCTGTCCTGCTCAATACATCTTTCCTGGAGCCCGTCTCTTCAACATGGCATATTGTAGAAAGAGACACGGAGGCAAGAAGCTCTCAGGGACAGAAGAGGGCTATTGTTGAAAAATTAACAATATTGGAACCTGGTCAGAGCTTCAGGCATTCCCCCTTGTGACTGGGGGTTTTGCCTGTATCCCTCTTTCTATGTCTTTATGTTTTCGTCTTCCAGTCTGAGTCAATGTATGGGGTCAGGTGGCATGCACCATGGCTTCTTGGGTTGGCAGACCTTGCCATCCCCAGTGTGGTTTCCCCATGCCTCCACTGACGTGCAGGCTCTGCATGATTTGTCCTGGACCTGCTCCTCATGCCCTCTGCTCATCCGAAAGCTTTCAGACTTGTACTGGGCCAACAGAGACCAGAAGAAGGAAGCAGGAGCTGGTGTCATCACCAGACTCCATGTCTCCGGAGAGTGCCATGTCTCTCAGGCAGCTAGCCAGCTCATCTCATGCCATCCTACGCGTTCACTCCAGAAACCTGTCTATGATCAGCTTTCACCTCAGGACAGGGAGACACCAAGGACTTCCAAGTTCATTCACTCCAGTACGTTGTCCCTCTCAGGTCCTCATGCTCCTAAATGTGATTGTAATCCAGCATTGATGTCCCAGAAAAAAAGAGGTATCTGTGGCTTCAGAAGCTTTGGGCAGTTTCTAGAGGGTTCTGTGCAGTGCAGAGTTTACTCCAAAGACCGGCTTAAAGGTGGAGCCTAGTGCACTCAGGGAGTCCAGTTGGGTTTCTTTACCTCCTCAATACTAGGGTTTTCAATATTTAAAATGGGGATGAAGGACTACTGGGACAGTTCAGTGGAAAAGGGCACATGCCAAGGCAGACCTGGATGAGAGACTACAACAAATGGCCCTCTCGCCGCCATACTTGTGCAATATGGTTTCTGCACACAACACACACACACACACACACACACACACACCACACATAAACACACACAAACACACATACACACATACAAACACATACATCCAAACATGCACACAAATACACTCATACAAACATGCACACACAAACACAGATAAACACATAAATACATAAATAAATACATTTATAAAATGTAATTTAATAATGGGGAAGATAGAAGTGAAGAAACCCTATGGACCTGCTTCCAGACCACAGTCCAGTGTCATCTCTCCAACCTCCCTTCTCGTTTTGAGCACTTGATGCCCAGCTGGTGTTTCTGTTTGGGGAAAGCTAAGGAACCTTTAGGAGGTACACTCTGGCTGGTCAAAGCAGGCCTTTAGGGGCAGGCCTTTGGAGGTTATAGCCTTCCCCTGGAATTCTGCACCGCCTCTGCCTCCTGGCCCACCGTGCTATAAGGAGCCTTCCCCACATAACCCCATCATGAACTGGCTCTGCCACACTTCTGGGCCACGATGTTCCAAGCGCCTATGAAACTGAAACTGTGAGTCGAGACACATGCTTTCCCCCTTACCTTGTTCCAGTCGGATAGACTTTGGAAGTTGGAGCACCTCCCCCAGGTCACCTGAGGTAGGGTTTTCTCAGAGAATTATGGGGGTTTTCTGCTCATTCTCCTTGCAGGCTCCCTCCTCAATGCCCGGACCACCTAGATGTCTCCTGACCTCTTCCTGAAAGGCTTCTTCCAGTATATGGAGCTTTCTCACTTTTACCTGCCTTTCTAGAGAGTTCTACTCCATGCACTGTTACTATCCTACTATGGACTTTCTCTGCTTTCCACACTTTGTATATGCATAGGTGGGCTCTCCAGAGGACAGGACTCTGGATGTTGATCCAGTGTGCCTTTATCAAAGACTGCCAGCTGCACCCTCAGGTAATCTCCCAGATGCTCCCCCAACCCCCACCCATGCTTACTCTCCAGATTAGCTCTCAGTACTGTCTGTGCAGATTTCCTACCTCGTATCTGCTCACTAATCTAATCTCTCTCCCCCTTCATCACTACCTTGGATTTTAAATCTGGTGTCATGAGTGACAAACTTTGCACGACTAGTCACATATCCATCTGTCCATGCCCTAGGCAGAACTCACTGTGGCCACACTTAACGGCAGACTGGCTGAAACTTCTCCATGCCACCCACTGTACAGAGATAAAGGTCTTGTGTGTGGTGATCAGCATGAACATCCCCACAGAGTACCCACAGTAGATCTCAAAGTTCCTGGGTAGCCTAGAATCCCCACAGCCCTGGCCCTGGCCCTTTATGCACAGCCATTGGCTGGCTTACTCTTCCGTCTTTTTTGTCCCGTAGTCTTCACTGCCATCTCATCTCTTGGCTGCGGGATATCTCACTTGACATCTCCCACTCTCATGCAGCCAGAGGTGATGTTTCTGAAAAAAAGAATGAAAGAGAAATCTAAGCAGACTTGTGGGGAAGGGGGAGAAGAGTGTGTCTATGAGTGTGTCTATAATCACAGTGCTTAGGGATCCGAGACAGGAGGATCATGAGTTTGAGGGTTTTTTGTTTATTTGGTTGGTTGGTTGTTGTTGTTGTTGGTGGTGGTGGTGGTGGTGGTAATGGTGGTGGTGGTGGTGGTGTGTGTGTGTGTGTGTGAAAAACAGAAGCAACCTGTGAAGATTGCCTCTTAAGTGCACAACCCACTACAATGTGGCTACATGGCCACCTGTCTGCCTTGTACGCTGGATATCAGGGACCTTGTGGAATGAGCTAGCAAGCAGTATTACATTGCATTCATTTGCCTAGCCATCTGCTGGAATGAGTAATTGAGGTCCCTCTTCATGCTGTGCTATATTCTTTGGGATATACAGGTGTGTGTGTGTGTGTGTGTGTGTGTGTGTGTGTGTGCCCACGTGTGCGCACATGTGTGTATTTCTGATTAATGATGGTTTCCTGGATACTGTACTTTATACACTGGCTGTGTATGAAGTGTGAAGACACAGGTAGTGGGAATCAGGCTGTGGGTGCTCACTTTGCCTTTATCTGGAGAAGGGAATGAATACACATCTTTCATCAGACTCTCAAAAGGCCCATGACCTTCCCCACACTAAAGAAAAATTAGGTAATTAAAGCCATCCTACTGGAGGCTTTCTCATTAAAACCCAGAACAACATCACAAATATTAGCCAGTAAAATAACATGTAATAGGGAAACAAGAGGAGGCTCTCTGAGAAAATGGGGCAATCCTATCTGTGTGGCTCACTAAGACCATTGTTTTCCCTGTGAAGCCTATCTTTTTAAATTCTAAAATTCAGAACCTAAGGTGTCAAAATGCATTTTATAGTCAAGGGGTACATGTCAAGTGTTCCTTTGGTCATGCTAAAGTATTTAAAATGATGAGTGATCTCACAGTTGATGGCATCTCAAAGTCACCGAGACAAAGAAGCCAGTTAGGAAATCAAAGTACACAAATCATTGCAGCTCTCCTGTATGCCCAAAATAGCCAAAGAGAAAATTAAAGAAAGTAGAATTTTATTTTACAGTAGCATTAAAATGTCATTAACTGGAAATATTTTTTAATGTGTGTAAGTAAAATTTAATGGTAAACATACATAAGAAGAGGTTTAGAATGATTAAGTGGATCAAGTTTGACTAGGAAATATATTAGCTTTTAAACAGTGTGCCATTTCTTCCCCTAACCATTTATAGCATTTATGAAGAAAACAAAAAAGCTCCTACAGTGTTTCAAATTAATTATTTATCGATACCAGTGATGAATAAGAACTTGAAACATTAATTCTAATACTTACATGAAATGAAAACAATGGCCAGCACTGTTTACTTATTTTAATTAATATTTTTTCACTGGGACATGGTCCTTCTATGTAGCCCAGACTGACCTCAAGTACAAGATCCTTCTGCCTCCACCCTCCAAATGTTAACACTGTACCTAGGCAACACCCTTCTGCCCATAGACCATATTTTTGTTTGTGTGTTGTTTTTTATGACAGTTTCTCTGTGTAGCCTTGGTTGTCCTGGAACTTACTCTGTAGACCAGCCTGGACTCGAACTCAGAGATCTGCTTGCCTCTGCCTCTCAAGTGTTGGGATTAAGGATGTACACTACCACCACATGGGTCATAGAACACATTTTACAAAGATTGTTCTCCTACCAGATATTAAAGTAACAGATGCTAAAAATTACAAGGCACCACTATATGGACGAAACTACTGAGAGATAGACAAAGTCAACACAGCTGACCATTCAGAAATGGAACCCAGTATCTTATATTTAGCATCTTGCTGTGTTTGTATCCAAGACACATTAGCATCTAATTCTATTGGCCTTGGTCTATGAGCTATTTACAAAAGAAAAGCCCCTGAGATGGAATGTAATAGCCTTCTGTGACATTAAGAGCTACCCTTTGGCATAAGGGTCTGTGAGAAAAAAGCACAGCACACACAGTGAAAACAAGAAGAATGGGGGAAATGTGTTTCCTCCAAAAAACTTGAACCTCACCAGGCTGTGCACATTAAGTGATGAAGAATGATGTCCATGTGAGTCAAGCTTACACAAGCTCCACTCTGCTCACAGAATTATCACTCTCCCCAGACAGAACTAGTGCATTAGTTACTTTCCTGCTGCTGTGATAAAACACCAGGACCCAAAGCAGAGAAGTGTATTTGGTTTATGGTACCAGAGGGCTAGGGTCCATAATGGTTGGGAAGGCATAGTGTCAGGGATAGAGAGTTGGCTTATCACATTTTCATCCACTTGTAGGAGCAAGAGAGTGGGAACAGGAAGTGATGTGAGACTGTAACCCCTCAAAACCTGCTTCAGTGATGCACTTCCTCCAGCAAGGCTCAGCCTCCTAACAGTTTCCCAAATATCACCATCAACTGTTAAGTAAGATCAAGTATGTACACCGGGTGCTTTTCATTCACTCAGCCACAGCTAGCCTTCAAACCACACCCAGCAGACTCTCAGACAGTAGAGCCTGGTCCAGATACCACAAGGGCTAAGGTGGGAACTGTTTCCAAAGGGATAAAATCTAGGAATGAGTGCCACACAGCTGTAGCTGAAGATAAAGGATGCTTAGTGAATGGTGATGGAAATGCATCTTGGGAAATTAAAGTACATAGCATGTAGACCAAAGATAAAAGCATGAACTTTCTCAAAGAACTGGAAGAAAGCACATCATACAGTAGAATTTGCCTTTTCAACCACCACAGAGGGATAAAAAGTGGTACAGGAATTCTTACCTACTGAAGTAAATGTAAAATTTCTATCCATCAAAAGTGTCCTTGAGTCAATTAGAAGCAAACAAATCTGGGAAGAAATAGTTTCAAGCTTTATGACGGCAACCTTCTAACACTGTAACACTGCAATATGTGCAAGAGTTTATCCCAGTGAAAAGATCAGAAACAATTAAAGCAGGGAAAGTGAATAAATCATGACTCATCTATACTAGAAAACATGTTTTTGGAGAAAATGTATTGGCACAGGGAGAACTCTTAAAATCTTAAGTACAATAACACAAGATTGGAATTATACTCAATGTAAATGATGCACTTTCTATTTCTACATCTGTATCCAGTGATTTATCTCTATGTATATGTGGATGTATACAGGCATACAGAAAAAAAAATTGAAAAAAAATTTAACTATACGTTAGTGGATGGTGACATTATGGGTGATAGTAGTTTTTGCATTATCATAATTATTCTCAGATCTATTCATCTTCTATTGCTAGTATAACAAATGATTACAGAAACAATGGATTAAACTATTTGTCTTCTTGATGTCTTGTGAGTCTTGTAGGGGTGCATGCCATCCTGGAGGCACTGGAAGGGACTAGTCTCATCCCTAGCAGTTGTCTCTACCCTTTGGCCCTGTTGGCGATTGTCCTCGGTGCTCAAAGCCAGAGATAGGTAAGCCTGTTGCTCTTATGACACATCTTCCTGACTCTTCATCTCCCCTCAAATCTCTCCCTGACCCACCCAGGCAGAGGAGTTATTTGTAAGGACCATGGAAGCTAGGTGGGGTGCACTAATATAACACCAGGTTTTAGCAATTGGGGGCCAGTGAGAAGACATTATTCTTCTTACTAAAGCTGGATGTTTTCTGAAACATATACACTTTCTATGAAATGATGCAAAGGCTGATTTTGCTTTGCTCTTTCAGAAAGGTTTCAATTCATCACAGTGGGTAAGGTCTGGTGGGGTGGCTCCATGGCAGGACGAGTATGGGGGAGTAGTGTGCTCACATCATGAGAGGCAGGAAAGAGAGCAAGTTGGTCAGAACCAGAAGCTCTGCCCCCAGTGGCCTGCATCCTCCAGGTAGACCTTGTGTCCAGAGGTTTCCCCATCTGTCAAAAAGCACAAGTACTTAGGGATCAAGTGTTCCAAAAGGGGAACACTTATGGAGGACAAAGGATTTGAATCATGAGAGTCACGGACAGGGACAGTTCTTTTGTTCTTAAACTTTTATAAGTATGTGGATGCATGTATGTCTGGCTGTGAGTACATGCATGTGAATGCAGTATCTACAGAAGTCAGAAGAAAGCACCAGATTCCCTGAGTGCTGGAGTTACAGGAAGTTGTAAGCCGCCCAATGTGGGTGCTGGGAACTGAACTCAGGTCCTCTGGGAGAGCAGCAAGCTGTCTTAACCGTGGAGCTATCTCTTCAGTCCAGAGACAGTGTCTTCATCTTTGTCAAAGTTACCATTTGAGTCCTTGTAGAACAATATATAGACCATCACTAAATGCACACACCAAATGCAGTATACCACCTGGATTTGTAAATTTCAATTTCTTTGAACACAACTTTTTCTATTTTTTTTTTCAGTGTTTTCTGTGTTGTAATCAACAGCAGAGCTGAATTGTTGCAAGAAAAACCATCTGGGCCAGCTTAGCATCCTGACCCTTTACAGGAAGGAGCTAGCCGCCCCCACAGTACACCACATTTCACAATCTCAAGCGAAAACGTAAGTGGGTTAAGCAGTAATAGCTTCTCAGAGCATCTACCCATTCATTCCTTGTCTTTCAGAGGACCAGAGAGGACCCGGTGTGTGTAGGTATGTCCTTTGGGACCACACTGAGTCTATGAAAGCCACTTGGTTAAGGATCTCTGAATGTTCCCTTCCACATCTTGTTCTGCTTCACATCCTTTAAGTTTTTATCCATCCCCAGGGACACTCTGAATCTGTCACAAATTGAAAAAAAAAATTAAAGTCAAAGTGGTTGCCAACCTGCATGTGTTTCCTGTGGTTCCATGGGATTCACAGCGAGTGGTACTGATGCTGGAGTTTAAAGTCCTTTGTGTAGCCAGCATCATCATGTCTGTGACTCTAGATGATGGCCCCATGGGATTCATGGTCTACCTTTGCAACCATACCGAGCTGCCAATGCAAAAGAGAGCAATGTGTCCATCTCACGGCCCAAACTAACAAGGACCTCAGTCACAATTGCTCCTAAGTCCCTGACAGACTTGTCATCTCCATTAACAACATTTTTGTCCTCCCCTGTGGTCTGGTCAGAGATGCTGTCACTAACAGAATTATTTTTTAAAAAAGGAAAGAACAATATTAAGTATAACTTCATTTTAGAGAATACAATTGAAAACAGTGGGGTATGCATCTACAGGCATGGTGGCATGAATGTCTTTGTTGCATTGATGTAACCAAATTAACTCAAAACTACATACTGAACATTTAAGTTTATAAAATATCCACTTATAGAAATATGCCACACCCAGCGTTCTTGTCATTAATCACGGCAAACTTCCTCCTTTCTTCAACTCAAGTTGATGGACATGAACTTCTTAGCTCTAGGGAGATGAACAAGTCTTTGGATGTCCCATGACAAAGTGTCCCGAGGAAAGCAGTCTGTGCTGGCCTCTGCTGGGACACTCAGTGCCCCTCAGAAACAGCCACAGCTTGTCAGCTTGCAAAACTTTTCTACAAATATGCCTTCAGTTTTCACTTCAAAGCTGTCCTGGAAAATGACAAAAATTACTTTTTCTTCTTTCTTTCTTTTTTCTTTTCTTTTTTTTTAGAAAGGAGAAAACCCAGGGATTTACTCAAAGTTTTCTTCTAAGAGAAGAAGCTGAGTTTTGAAACTTGTTCAATGGGCAGAGAATGGTCACTTTAAGGCCTCCTTGCCCCAGACATCCTTTCTCTCCCCCGACACCCTTAACAGACACTGAAAATGTGAAAATGTACACACACCCTACATAATTTATTCATAGCATAAGTAAAAGTTCATTTGCAGTTGCTTGGCTGGCAAAGACTATGACATTGTGGAGACATTTAAATATTCATTGATTTTGATTGTGTAGGGTGTGCAGGTCATTAGATTGCTTACTCTCTAATCCACACCTCACCTGTCTGTGATGTACTGTTGCCTGTGGTCTTTTTTCCCCCAGGTTTCCCCTACGCCAGTTTCCTGGTGGGTTTGGATAGCAGAAGGACTGGGTAGGTGAGTGAGAGAAGAAAGATATGAGGAATGTGGCTTTGTTCCTCCTGTACACACTTGTCACATCTTTGCTGTGACAGCTTTAACTGATGGAGCCCATTTTGTGGTCCCAGGTGTGTTGGTTGGCCCATGTGCTGGGCAGTTTTATGCCAACTTGACACAAGCTAAAGTCATGCGAGAGGAAGAAATCTCAATTGAGGAAACGCCTCCATAAGATTGGGCTGCAGGCAAGCCTGTAGGGCATTTTCTCAATTAGTGATTGAAGAGGAAAGCCAAACACATTGTGGGTGGTGCCATCCCTAGGCTGGTGGTCCTTGGTGTTATAAGAAATCAGGCTGAGCAAGCTATGTGGAGCACCCCCAGTGTCCTGAGCATCAGCTCCTGCCTCCAGGTTCCTGCCCCTTCTCAGTTCCTGTCCTGATTGCCTTCGATGATGAACAGTGATATGGAAGCACAAACCAAATTAACCGTTTTCTCCCCAAGTTGCTTTGCAGTGATAATCCTGATTAGGACAGCCCATATCTTAGGCTAGGTGGTATTTCTTCCTTTCTGCTGGCCTGAAGATGCTGGGAATTCTTCTGTGTATCTCTGGTCTCTTCATTTTCTTGTGTTGTCTTCTTATTTTCAGGGTCCATGAAACAAATTCTTTCACCCCAATGGGCCTGGACTCTGCTTCTCTTTATTTGGATTTGAGGCAGCTGGGTATGTCAACGCTGACACTTTGAACAACTCTGTGAACCCACATATCTCTATGCCATGGTGCTTAAAAGTGGGTGAAGCTAGCATGCAGACAGAAGGACACTGCATCACCCCCATTACTCTTCTCTTAGCAGCGCATGTCTACCAAGTTTATACCGAGTCCATCCCAACAATCCAATCCATCTATATCCACCCATCAATCGGCCCTGTCTTTTGGTTGCTCATTTGGTTGTCTAGCCACCCTCCATCTATCTATACATCCATCCATATATATTTCTAATAATCTATTCTTCTATCATCCCATTCGTTTCTCCTCCCTTCTGACAAACATGCGTGGTTCATGTGCTAGGCTTCAGTTTGGAGTTTGGGATCAGGTTCATCTTGGTTCTTGACAGGGAATAAGCTCTTTGGCAAGATCTTATAATCCAGTGGAAGAGATGCCTCATATAAACTCCACTATAGTAGAGAGTGATGAGCTCAGAGAGCCTGGAATAGGGTAGGGGCTCTGAGAAAATAATTGTACAGGCCTCAGGAGATGACTCAGTGACGTTCCTGCTGTACAAACCTGAGAACCTGAGCTCAGAATCTAAGCACTGGCATAAAACAGCGAGTTTGGTGGCATGTATCTATAATCCGAGTGCCAGTGGTGGACCACAGGGGACTGATTTCAGGAGCTTGATGCCCATCTAATTTAGCTGATTGTCGAGTTCTGGGTTCAGATTCAAAATTTTAGGTTGAGAGTAATAGAGGAAGATGCCCAATGTCGGTCTGCAAGGACACAAACACATAGGTTACACACAAATGCACACATACACTTTTTAGAAATTAGTTTTAGAATGCCTGTGGAAGGAATGCATGCAAAAATCTCATGGAAATAGTAAAAAAAAAAAATCTTGGGTTTGAAGACACAGTAGCTACTTCCATGGCACAGAAGGGCAGAGGAGGGGTCAAAGAGAGGGTTGTGGGAGGCAGTGTAAGCGATCCAACTACATCACATATATGTTTAAAGGGCAAGGAACAGTACTCAGAGGATGGAGCAATCTGATCTGGCTTGGAGAGGATCTGGGGGAGGGGTAAACAAGGATGGGATTTGAAGAGAATGTCAGCTAGGGTGTATACAAAAGAAGGAAACACAAAAGGACATCTTCCTGTCAATCAAACCCATGTGTCTGTGTACCACTTCAAAGGTACCCATGATAGAGGGGGTGACCAATGCCCACCTCTTCAGTCTTCTCCTGGAATTTCACTCTTCCACAGTCCTGGATGTCACCATGCCTTTTCTTTGAATTCTGTAACAGTTATCATCACAGGATAAATTCCCCCAAGAACGGTTGCTGGGCCAAAGACATGCTTCTTAAAAAAAAAAAATTAATTTCAGTTGACAAACTGCCCTCCAGGAAGAAGTGCCAATTTACATCCCCATGACAATGTGTGAGGAAGTCGATTTTCCCACATCTCTGCTATTTTGGGTCTTTTGTCAAACTTTTCATCCTTTCTAATATGATGGGTGAAAACGATGAGTCATCCATCTGTATCTTCATTTAGTGGGTTTGGTGACTAATGCATCAGACATCCTTCCATGTGTTGAACGTTGTACATTTTGTGTTCGGAATACTCTTGCTCCCAACTTCTCCTCTGTCTGATGACTATCATTTTCATATAGCAAGCTCCCCTTTTCTGCTTCTTATTTTTTTTTCTCTCATTTTCTCTCAGGTTAGGACAGCCAAACCTCTTCTCTGTGACCTGTGTGGCAACTCTCTTGGTTAGTAAAATGTTAAAGTTTGTGATTCAATTTCATTTAGGCCCATGGATGGTATGAAAGCCAGGACAACAGGATATAGAATACAGGGAATACTTGTACCCAAACATAACAGTTCTGTATGTTAATTTTCTTGGTTTAAAAATACTGTGTTGGGGTTAGAAGCCAGAGGGCCTTCTGCATTCCAGACTAGTGTTCTACCACTGAGCCACACCCCAACCCAAGGTTCTAGCTATCTCTCCTTTTTTTTTTTTTTTTTATTTCAGGAGCATCTTATTCTGTAGATAAAGATGACAGAGATGTGGGACCAAGTCCTACCTCTTAGCTACCTAACTGCTCCTTCTTCCATGTGAGTCCCGTTACCTTTGACCCCATGACCTCAATGTTCTGGGCTCTTCTCCACTTCTCTTAATGTATGAGCTTTCGTGCCCACGGGCTTTCATCTGCCAATCTCCAGCCTCTGTATAAATATTACAAGCTTGATCTTGAACATTTTCAGAGACCAGAAAGTCCTACTATCTGAAGAGCCAGTGCCCTGTGTGGAAGGCGCAGCCACTGACCATGGCTGGAGGTGAAACCTCAGGATGTCACATTCATGAGACAAGAACAGTAAAACTCAAAAGCAGAAGTGTGCTGAGAAATATGATTTTTAACTTTTTTATTTCAAATTTACATTTATTTATCTACTGAGGGTTTTTTGTTTATTTGTTCATTTGGTTGTTGTTGTTGTGGTGGTGGTGGTGGTGGTGGTGGTGGTGATGTTTTTGGTTTTGTTTTTGAGTCAAGATTTCTCTGTGTGGCCCTGGCCATTCTAGAACTCACTTTGTAGACCAGGCTGGTCTCAACTCACAGAGATACACCTACCTCTGCCTCCAAAATGCTGGGATTAAAGGTGTGCACTACCATGTCCAGCTATATATTTGTTTTTTGAAAGCACAATTTCTGTAATCTTGATCTGTAACACACACACACACACACACACAGAGAGAGAGAGAGAGAGAGAGAGAGAGAGAGAGAGAGAGAGAGAGAGAGAGCGCGCATTTTCCATGTCAGGATATGACTTTGGGAGCCTAGTCTAGAGTGTGTACCCCTGAGGGAGTTTGGAAAACTTTTTTTGTGACTCCAGGCCAGGGTCTGGCTTACCCCAAGTAACAGTATCAGTAAGAGACAGAACTCAGAACTAGTTTCTCCCCATGTGCCACACACAGAGCCTCAGTCTAAGAAGCTATGGGTAGGGTAAACATGAATACTTCTTCCTGGGGATCCTGTTCCCTCCAAGCTAAATTTACCACTCCTTAAGAATACAGCAATGCTTGGTGACAATACCCCACGCTAGTCTTTCCAAGGTCACAGTCCCTCTCCACCTGCCCTGGAACCCGGAAAGTGTACCCTTTGCCTTCTCCCACCAAATGCTCAGGAGCTGCTACAGGCTGACCACTTACTTCACAGCGAGTCCTCTTAGCCACTCCTGGGCTTGTCTATCCATCTCAGCTTCAGGCACTCTGCCCTCTGTTAGGCTGGGGAAGGGTCTTCTCAAGTGGCCCTAAAGCTGAGGCTTGCCAGTGCTATTAGGAAGGCCTCTATGGCTTCCTCTCTGATCCATGTCATCCATAATGGCTGCAACTAAGTTGGGTTCATACTTTCTCCAGATGCCTCTTGGTGGGACCGGGCACCCTTGCAGAGCTGGGGAATGACTGCTAATACTCTAAGCTGCCTTTTCCATGAACTCAGATTCTGTACCATTCCTCTCATGACTGGAAACTCAGCCCCTTCACCTCCTACCAAAGAAATTCTATGGACTGTGCTCCTCCCAGAGTTTCCCAGGTCCTCAAGCTGAGTCCAATTTCCAGCCACAGCCAAATTTTTGCCTGGCTGCCCCGCTTCACTAACCTGTTTCCCTCTCATGAGTTTCTTTCCCGGAGACTTTCCAGCTGACGCTCTGCATGTGGGAAATACAAAAGTCAGTTATGAAGCCCATGTTTATCTCTCACTTCTGCATGTCCTGGTTGCGGGACTTGAACACAACACCTTATAAAAACCTGACTCATCATACTACACATTGATGGTTACCCAGTGGCACGGAGGCAGTGCAGACATGACTGGAGGCTGACACCTGCAGCAGGGCACATAAAAGGTTAACAACACCGTGCAATACCTGACCGAGAACATCTATGACCCTTGCTTTAGGCTCTGAGGACATGGTTGAAGAGGAAAGGCAGAGAATCCCACCTGACATTCAGAGTTGAAGCATCTGGAGCTTGTTATACAGGAGTTGGCACAAGCTGGGCATCTTTCCAAGCTCAGAAGGTTCCAGAGAAATTCCAAAATGAGAGACGTTTATTTAAAAAAAAAAAAAAAAAACCTGTTTTTAGTTGAGTCTCCACATTTCTCCCCCAAAGGATCTCTTGGGGTCATCATTTAAGCCAGCTTTCCACACAGTACCTTTTTATATCAGGGATGTCTCTGAGCTTCAGGAAGAGAATGGTGGCCGCCTATCCTGTCATTTGGTGACTTTCATAACAGTGAGAGCATCTCCCCCATGCCCATCCAACCTGATCTATGATGTCATTTCCCCACAGGCTCTAAGGGCCTCAGAGACAGTTCTGTTCTCCAAGATGAACTTAGTGGCTCTATCTCAACATTTTGTGTTCACCTCTGAGAGACTCTAAAGACACAGAACACTTGACCACTCTGCTAGGAAACTGTCAGACAAAGGGGAGGTACCTCCCTCCACCCCCACACAAGCCTCTTTATCAAGGCACACTTTAGCCTCTTCCCGATGTGATGCCCATCACCTTGGCAAAGGACGCGCCTGACTCTCTCCAGAATGGACTGCTCTCTTTATGGCCTTGTTTCTTGGGCTATTTTGATTTGCATATTTGAAAACAACTGAAAAAGCAATTAATTCAAATCTAAATAACTTCCATGCTCAGAGTTATGTTTATGGGTTTCCAGAAGACAAATTTATGGGGACGTCTGGGGACCAGGCTTCTGACACTGAACGAGCATCAATCTCTCCCGAGACGGGCTGTGGGTTTATTTCTAAAACTCATGTGGAATGAGCGAGCAGATATGGAGTCTATGATACCTAATGATAATCACGCCCTTCAGCACACGCACATTGTGGTGCTGCTGTAGGCAGTGGCTGCAGCCTTTCTCACAGTTCTGAGTGGGGCTTCTCCCAAAAGACCATCTTCCCTCAGAGAGAAGACACTAAGTTATCAATAATCCCAGGGAGGAGTCTGGTTTGATCAGCCTTTCTTTCTTTCTTTCTTTCTTTCTTTCTTTCTTTCTTTCTTTCTTTCCTTCCTTCCTTCCTTCCTTCCTTCCTTCCTTCCTTCCTTCCTTCCTTCCTTTCCAAGAATAATTTACATGGGAAGGGCAGACTGCCAATGCAATAATTGAGAAACACCTGGTAAAATGTCTATTAAATGATGATAGTTTTATCCTCCCCAATCCCCTAGAAAGGATAAAATGAGAAGCCTAAAAGAAGCCATGGCAAAGGCAGAGAAAGGAGGGAGGAGCAGATAAGAGAGGCAAATGAATCTAAGAGTAGGAGGCTGCTGTCCATGCTGCCCCTGCTGTTATATGAATGTGCAGAATAGAGCTATGTAGAACACCCGGAAAGTAACCAGGACCACCAAGCCATTTGCTGAAGTCTATGCCCCAAAGTCAAGTTCAACTTGATTCTGATTCCAAACAAAGCAATTAAGTCTACAATGGTCACAGCATCCTAGAGGCCTTTCCCATTTCCAGCCATTCTGCATCATTCTCCTGTCCTCTTTCCCTCTGAGCTACTCACTTCCCTCCATCCCAGCTGGTACCCAGGGGTGTGGGGTTGGCAGACTGTAATCAGTTCATCGCTCCTCAGTGAGGGATCCCACATCGTTTTTCTTTCTGGGTTTCCCCATTGTGTTAACATCAACACTAAATTCCTAAGGTGAGCGGAGATTGTAAGGTCAACCTTCAGGAGCCACATAGCTGGCTTCTCCTTCTCTTACAATTGACCCAGAGTTCATTTAACTAAAAGCCTCTGATCTGGAAGCCACTCCCCAACTGCTCAGAGAACTTTGAGGGCATGGCTTTAATTTCAAATGTTACTGGCTTTATTTCTGTGACTGCCTGGTAGACACGACCCCACGTGTGGCGATGGTCTGGGCTTGTTCTCTTAAGGAACCATCTCACTTCTGTCTGCGCCATTTTTTAGAGTCCAGTTTCCCAAGGAGGCTGACATGGCATATCCAGATGTGGCCCTCTTTCTTTCCTCTTATCCTTGAAGTAAGGACACTTCAAGCTGAAGAGTTAGCTCTGTAAAATTTAGTCTGTTCTTTAGTCTGATTTCTTCCATTTTTATCGCTCTTCATGCCTAAAATTCTTAATAGCCAGGAGGCTGGTTCTACGCATATTTCTAAAGAAGAATGAACACATCATACGAATTTACCGCAGCACATACATACAGCAGTGCTTTAGCAGTGATACACACAGAGCCATCTTCAGCATGAACAGTCTTTCAGGTTGTTAGCTCTTTATTGTCAAATATAGCTTGCACTTTTATTCCTGGAAGCGATAGATCTCCTCTGTATAACCACAGTTTTCAGTATTTGGACATGTCTGTCATAAAGACTATGATACATGACCTCGTGAGTCCAGCCTCTTCCATTCAGTTTTGAAAGCCATCCAGGTTTCTGCATGCAACAGTAATATACCTTGTTCATTGCTGACTAGTACATCTTTGCACGAATACACCATTTTGTGTTTACCCATTCACAAGGTGGATAACATTTTGCTGGGTTCCAATTTGGAATGATTATGTAAGTGAGTTTTTTTTTTTTTAAATAAACATTTACTTACAAAATTTTACTTTTTAAAGCAAAATCTTAGGATTTAAACTGATAGCTTTTATAGTAACTGTATTTCCAGGCTGCAGTGCTGTCTCAGTGGTTAAAAGTGCACACTGCTCTTCCACAGGAGACACGTTTGATGTCTGCTAACCACGTGAGGATGCTTTTTAACTTCCTGTAACTCCGTTTCCAGGAGCTCTAACATCCCCGGCCTCCACTGGCACCTGTGCTCACATAGACAAGCCCCCCCCCCCGATACAAAATTTAAAATGAAAGCAAAATTATTAAGTGCATTTCCAAGTATGTAACAAACTATATACAGTTACTCGGAGTTGTTTTAATCATCCTGGGGCAAAACAGCAATGTAAAAGAATTCTAGGTGGTTCTCATCATCCCTGAAATTTCATATTATATTCATTTTTAATACCAGTGATCCTTAAATATGTGGTTAAACATAATTCTGAACCAAACCATGGTAAACACACCAACAACAGTCACTATTACAACTGAACCCATGCCACCATAGACTAAGAAAAATAAGTATTTGAAAGAGCAAGGAAGATATTTAAAAATATCATAGGTGAGGTAAGTAAAAGCTAAAAGGACGAATCTAGGAGATGGGCTGGTGGGTGGTAGATGTGTGGAATAAAGAAAAACAGATATACAACATGCAATTATTAAAGGCCTTCTCAACAAAGTACATGAGTCTCCCATCCTGTAAAAAAAAAAAAAAAAAAAAAGTTTGTAAACCTTGAGTTTAAACAAGCTGCACTGAATTAACGAAAGAGTGTGCATCTGCACAGACAGCTAGCTAGAGCCACTGGAGAAGACTCATGGCTCTCATAGAGGATAAGTGTTTGTGTGTAAGAAGTGTGTGAGTGTGTATGAGTGTGCGCAAGTTGTATGCGAGAGAATGAGTGTGTATGTGAATGTGTGTGTGAGTGTGTGTGTAAGAAGTGTGTGAATGTGTATGAGTGTCTGCAGGTTCTGAGTGTGTGAGATAATGAGTGTGTAGGTGAGTGTGTGTGTGTGTGTGTGTGTGTGTGTGTGTGTGTGTGTGTAGGTAGAAAGCTTGGGCTTCTGAAACCACATTCCACTTCTGCAGTCCTGGAAGCTGGAGCTCCAGGTTAGTCGAAGAAAACAGTAAAATGTCTGTGACTGGCACAGAATTCACACATCTGACAGGGAGAATCTTCTCAAGAATTTAGCAAGTGTGCCTGCTTCCTTTGCGCTTCTTCCTAATCTTTCGTGTAAGCTGCGATTTATAAAGAGGCATCATGAAAACCACAGAAAGCAATGGCTCTTCTAATAAGTAAAACTAAGTCCATTCTGCTGAGAGTGTGATGAGGAGAGGGAGAGAGCATGTCTGGGATTGTGTAAGAAGCCTGGAGAGGCCAGAGAAGAGCAGAGCCAGGGGGTGGCCTGGTCTCCCAGTTCAAGTGAAGAACCCTGAGGTGGAAACTGACGGTAGAGACAGGTGCATGAATAAAGGATTGTGGGAAAGGAAATTGTCTTGATACAAAGAAACATCTTAACAGGAAAGCAGAAAGTAACATGATTAAGCAGCAACACACGGAGGTGGGAAGAAAACCAGGGAGGGACCCCAAGATACATGGTAACGGAAGCCAAGTGCCCCGGTAGATCCCTGGTGCTGGTGAGTGTGGTAACACCGCTCGCCTAACTGCAGGCTGGCAGCTCTCATGGTCAAATAATGAAGTCCAGTCACAGGCTCTTTGCAAAACCACGGGACAAAATGATAAAAACCTAAACACATAGGAACTGTGAGCAAGTTCTAAAAATCTTAATTTTAAAAAAGCTGCTACCTTTTTCCCAATTTGATCTATACATTTTAATGTAATGCAATCCAAAGATGTCAAAATGGGTGGGCATAGATTTTATCACTTTGACAAGGTTTCTGGAAAATGAGAGAGCCAAGTGTGGCTGTCACTCTTGGCTGGAAGGATTCGCCCATCCTCCTATCTGCAGCCAATATCGCACCAGCTCCTAATAAGTCTTTGAAATCTGAAAGCTTAACACACTAGAATAGAAAAAGCCACAAATAAATGTATTATTGCCAAGCGATGGAGAGAAGCAGATTTCTTAAATAAATAGTTCTAGACCAAAGTGATATTCATGTGGAAACAAAAATTAAAATTTGATCCCCACATCTATCTTTCCACCCCCAGACACCAACTTTAGGTGGATTATAGAGCTAAATATGAACAGAGAAACCATGAAGCTCGTAGAGAAGAATGCAGGGACATATGTGCAAGTTTTGCTGTGGGAAAAATCTCTCTGAATCTGATACAAACTATAATAATAAAATAAAAGAGAAACAGATTGATACATTTTATCACATTAAAAATGTGAAGTTCCATATAGAGGCAGGACTTAGAAGCAAAGCCAGGAAGTGAGTTCGTTAACATTAGCAACATACATGGTTAGCCAGGATATTCTACCCGGAATATGAGTTACACAAGAAAATACATATAGGTGCAAATATGTGTATTTAAATATGACACGGGCGGGTTGGTCTTGATTGTTGATTTAATGGGCTTAGGGTGTATCAGAGAATGTGAAATGCACCTGTGTGTTCATGCGAACAGTTTCCAGGGTGGGTTGACTGACATGTCATAGCAGTAACGGGGAAGAAAAAGGCCTTCTCTGGACGTGGGCAGCATCTTCTAACAGGCACCTGTTAGAATGAAGGAGGAAGTTGGCAGAAGGCCTGGTGGCTCCATGGCAAGCTCCCATCCACCTTTTTAGGGAGTGCTTCTATTTGGGGCCATGGACCACTAAGACCATTTAAAAATAATGATGATGATGAGGAGAATGAAGGAGAAGGAGGAAGAAGAGGAGGAAGAAGAAAAAGAAGAAGAGGAAGAGGAAGAAGAAGAAGAAGAAGAAGAAGAAGAAGAAGAAGAAGAAGAAGAAGAAGAAGAAGAAGAAGAAGAAGAGGAGGAGGAGGAGGAAGAGGAAGAAGAAAAAGAAGAAGAAGAGGAAGAGGAAAAAGAAGAAGAGGAAGAGGAAAAGAAGAAGAAGAAGAAGAAGAAGAAGAGGAGGAGGAGGAGGAGGAGGAGGAGGAGGAGGAGGAGGAGGAGGAGGAGGAGGAGGAGGATTGCTCTAAGCTGTAGTAGTAACTCATGACCAAGTTAGATGGTGCTTTCAAAGTAAAGACATTTTAATTTTCCTTGTAGACATGGCAAAGAGAGGAGTCGTTTTCATGGTACACTGAGGAGAGATGGCATGGGGGTAGAACAACTCAGACACAAGCTGGGGAACAAAGAAAAACCTGGGCTATGAAAAAAGACTCCAATATATCCCTATATGTTCCCTGCTCAAAAAAGCAAAGGTACATATACAAAGAGTGATGGAGAGAGTCATATGTACAGTCATCTGTAATTATCTGTTAGGCTGGATTTATGTATTAAAGAAAGAGCCCTTAGGTAATCCTGTCACCAGACTGCCAATTCACGGCTCCACCTTTACTTGGTTGAGTAAGAATCCTTAAGGTCTAAACTGAACAGTGAGCCTGCTCAGCTGCAATGCCCAGTAGGCACTCTGAAGTGTGTCCCACATGCATACAATCTTCACCTCCCGTTATCACCAATCTCTAGACACCCCTCCCATTTCCTGGGAGTACCTTGAGAAAGATAAGCCTTGGGAAATGTGTGTGGAGACTGAGAGGTACAGAAGAGGACTGTGAAAAAGGCAGAGATGCCTGGGACTCTGGAGGGAGAGGCAGTCAAGTGGGTAGCTCCAGCGGTGGCAACGTGGAACAGGCAGAAGCCTCTTTCTCACCTTGGAGAAATCCACAAAATGTCTTGGGGAAAGCACTGGACTTGCAGCTTATTGGGTACCTATTTCAAAACTTGTTAGCGGCTGATGGTATTGGAACATTCCAGTGGCACATAAAATTGTTCTTGCACTGAGATAACTTTTCCGAAAGGTTAGAGTCAACATTCCAAACCTGTATAGTGTGGAAATACTAATGGACAGTAGTAAAACAACAATGGAAGTCTAAAAACGAAGGAGAGAAGGAATGTTTCAGATACACAAGCCAAGGAGGACAATGCCCCAGAAGGATCCATGTGGTTCAGCATTCTACAGTGCTCGGACGGTGCTGAAGGCCATTTGGAAGTGAGGAAATGGCAGAGTGGCCACATGTGAGTGTGACTGAAAGCCGCCCATCATGGTATCCACAGCTGGAAACATCTGCGACTGTCACCTGCAAGGAAGAAGTGGCTCTCTCACAGCTCACTGATGTTCTTGGTAAAAAAATACTGCAAGAGAGTTCTTTCTTTTATTCTTTGTAGAGATTGGGCCCAGGTTCTTCCTCTCAGCCTCATGCTTTCAGAAATAAGACTCAGACTCAAAATATTTTTACAACTACCTTGGTCATACAGCTAGGCTACTCTGACTAGATCAAAAGTAAAACAATCCATTTTTCTTAATCTACATTTTGCCAAGTGGCTGGTTACCTGTGCTCAGGTACCATGTGTCTGTCTCCTTACATCTTCCTGGAAGGATTTTCTTCCTGACTCTATCCCAGAATTCTTTCTTCTCCCAGATGTTCCACCTCCGATTTCTTGCCTAAGCCATAGGGTTTTTAGTTGACAGGTGATGCATGCATACGACACACAAGATATTCTCCCTGAAATTCCTTTCTACTTTTCAAGTCACTTCCACGAGTTTATTCTTTATCAATATTGAAATACAGGTTTTTATAACTGGAAAATATAAAATAGGTATATAGTGACAGAAGAGACAAAGAAAAAGCCCCCATGCTCTCATTGGAGGGAGAGGCCTATTATTACATCATGGATTATGTCATTTATTATTATAGTGATGACAAAGGTGAGGATGAAGAAGTAGAAGAAGGATTGAAAGGAGGAGAAGAAGGAAGAAGATGAGGAAGAGATGAAGTGTCCTATGTGTGTGCATGTTGTGGGTGCTGTGTGCCCACGCATGGTTGTGAGGAGGCCAGAGACTATCAGCTGTCATTCTTTGTCACTCTCTGCTTCATCCACTTGAGACAGTGTCTCTCTCTCACTCAGCCTAGAATGTGCAGTTTTCCAGTGAGGCTGGGTAGTCAGCAAGACCCCACAATTCTGTTGTCTCTGTCTCACCTCTGCCCTTCCCCTGGCCTGGGGTTACAGGCATATGTGTCTATGCCCAGCTTTTATGTGGATGTTTGGCATCTAAGCCCAGGGCCTCCTGTTTGCATGGCAAGTGTTGTTATGTACCATTTCCCCAGCCCTTAGGTGTGTGTGATGCTGGAGTTCTCAATATACAGGCTGCACTGAAGGGCCAGGACACTTACCTCCCTGATTTTTTGTCCCCATCAGCTCTTGCCATGTAACCACATTTCTCTCCTAAAACAACAATTCCCTCCCCATGTCCCTGGGTATATAACAGGCCCCTAGACCTTAGTACAACTGATGCCATGTTAAAGGCACCATCCTGACCCTAAAACCCAGCATGTAGGTCCCAACACCTGTCAAAATGGAATCAAAGACATAATCAATCAATCAATCAATCAATCAATCACTTAGTCCATAGTTCCAGGAAAATTCCTAAATATACAAACTGATTTTTCCTTTCCTTTTTTCTTTTCTTTTCTTTTTTTCTTTTCTTTCTTTCTTTCTTTCTTTCTCTCTCTTTCTTTTTCTCTCTCTTTCTTTCTTTCTTTCTTTCTTTCTTTCTTTCTTTCTTTCTTTCTTTCTTTCTTTCTTTCTTTTTCTTGGCTTCTCTAGTTTTTGTTGCTAACCAAAGTGTGACAGCCAGGATGTGGCTTTAGTGCATGAAAGTCAAAGGGCTGTAAGGCTCAAGGCTGTGTGATTTGGGCAAGTTTCCCATGCAGCTGCTGTCTGGCAATAAAGATTTCCCTTTCAGTTTTAAGGGTATCCATGTGGTAGTCTCTGATGGGCTTACCTTGGAACAACTAGCTTTGAAGGGGGCAGGGAAGCAAAACTAATGCCATGTAACCAAGGCTGAGTCTCCTCAGGACTTGTGTATTTTGGCTTGCAGTCTTTGGCCTTGGCACATACTAGGAGAACATGACTAGCGTAGCCTGCTGGAGGAAGAACATTGGGTCCTCCAGGAACCAGGATCCAGAGAGTAGAGGCTAAAGCCAAGCTTTGGAACTGACTTCCAGGATATGAAAGGACCAGGGACAACCTCTAGGAAAGCATAAGTGGCAGCATACCCCTGCAAAATGAGAGCATAGGAAATGATGGCTGGGTTAAAAGGCAGAGAGCCAGTCAGAGTGTGGATTGCCACCAAGCCTCTGTGATGTGTCTAGATCCCTCCTGTTGCTATGGGGTGGGGAGGGGGATGGGAGGAGGCACCTCACAACTTGAGAGTTGCATCTAAGCTTGTACCCAAGTATGATAGACTCTCCACAGATTCAATCAACTGTGGGATCAAAAATATTCTGAAGAAATTCACATCTGTGTTGAGTATGCGCCATTCACGATATAGTATGATATAATACCAACACAGCAGTTGCTTCTCAGAGTGTGTGTACATTTGTGGTATTGATGATCATATATACTATATATCTTGTACCATGGGATCAGCAGTGATTTAGAAATGACTTAAAGCACATAGGAGGAGGCATGCCTATTACAAGCAGGTACTATACCGTTCTATGGAAGGGACTGAAACATCTGTGGATTCTGACCTCAGAAAGCCCTTAGGGTCAACTTGTTATTCCTGAAGGGCCACTCTACCTGTAGCCACTTGGTCTACTATGTGTATTCTCTGTCATCTTATTGCTATGATAGCATGTCATATATTGTCATGTGACATTCAGATGCATGAGAGAAAGGTATCCTTAGGAAGAGCCCTTTGTTGATCTACCTGGCCCTGATATATGGCTCTGGGCAGAGGAGTCACGAGCTCAGGGCAGCGGTGCTGTTTATTCTGTGAGCACCAGAGTGCTTGGGGGTAGGTTTGGAGAGATTACTCAGAAGTTAAGAGCACCTGGTGCTCTTGCAATGAATCCAGGTTCAGTTTGTAGCACCCACATAGCTGCTCACAACCATCTGGAATTCCAGTCCTGGGGCCTGACATCCTCTTTCAGCCCCTGTGGGTTCTGCATGCATGTAGTATACAGACACGCATAAATGCCATATGCATACAAATAAAAATAAACAAAGGAAGGAGGGAGGGAGGGAGGGAAGGAAGAGAGAGAGAAAGAGAGAGAGAGAGAGAGAGAGAGAGAGAGAGAGAGAAGGAGAAAACACTAGTCTTCAGAAACCTGAGAGAATTTATTGCATGTGTTCAAAAAACAAACAACTCTAGAAGTCTAGGAGTCTCTAGGCCTGGGCTATCTGGTCTCCACTGTTCAATAAAATAGTCACTGGTTGTATATGACATTAAAGTAAAATTTAAAAATACATTAAAAAAAAACCCTCAGTCTTCAGTCTTCAGTCTCCCTGGCCACACCCCTCAACCCATAATAGCAACTGTGGGTCTATCTGCCAAGTGACTCTGACATTACAGGGCTTGATGATTTCTGTGGGCACAGAGGTTTCCTGCTATACTGTGCTGATTGAGAGCAAATGGCCAAACAAGCATCGCCTGCCAGGATGCAAGGAGGTGGGTTGGATGTGCCCTGGTTGCCATGGTTCTAGAGGACCAGCGTCACCCACCAGAGATAATGTCTTACCATTTGGGAAAAAAAATCACTTGCAAGAAAAGCCCAGATGTGTGCACAGGGTTCCCCGTGACACCCAGGCTTAGTACATTGAGTTTAATCCAAAACTATTTTGAAAACAGCGGTTTCGATTGTTGTAAACTGCAGAACACATGGAGGATCCCTGGAGAAACAGATGTTGGATCTTCTGATAGGAGAAAAACAATCCAAAAAAAATCTTGTAAATATGAACAAACTTGACTAATAGAGTATTTGGCACTTAAGGAGGTAGGCGCGCACCATGGATGTCATTTGGCGTTCTAAAATACTGGCATGAGTGTCATTAAAGAAGAAATATTCTTTTAAATGTCTGTTATTTAGTTTTAAAATGAAAAATATTGAATAGTTAAACTTTATTAAGTGTAAAATTGGTTTTCGGCGAGCTTTGGAATGGCAGCTACCGGGGAAGCAAGACTTGTGTCATTGAAAGCAGCTGCTCACGGAGAGGGGGGTGGGGCATGGACTAACGGAGCATGTTCAAATCGGAGCTCAGAGCTCATGGGCCTTGTAGGTCTGTGGTCACTTCTGAGCTTCTACCGCAGGGTGTTCTGCAGTTTGTTCAGGATTAAGGGGACAGAGCCTGGCTTCTAAGAACCGTAGCCGCGTACATTACGTAGCCGTGTACATTACGTAGCCGCGTACATTACGTAGCCGTGTACATTACTCAAGCCAGATATTTGGAAAAATGCGGGATCCAGAGATATGATTGGCTGGCTGCCACCAGGAGTGGGGACACTCCTGGTTTGGGTGTGTTGTTTTGGTTTGGTTTTGGTTTGGTTTTTAGTGTGTGACACTTTGTTTTTTTTAAAGCAGGAAAGATGATGGTAAAGGATGAAAATAATTCAGAAGGCTTTGTTTTCTTCGTCTGGCCAGGATACAGTTGTTTCTTCTTTTTTTCCTTCCTCCTTTCCTCCCTCCATTTCCCCTAACTTCCTTCCTACCTAACTCTTTCTTTCTTCCTTCCTAATTTCCTCTTTCCCTCCCTTCCTATTTTTCTTTAACTTCTTTCCTCCCTTCTTCCCTCCTAACCAGTATTTATAAACGTGAGAGTCTGAGAACACGGGAAGTCGCAGGCTGCGTCCCTGTCCCTTTGCTTAGAAACACAGCTTATTGACAGGCTTTGGAAATTGGGGATAGAGTCAGGAGGCCAAGATAACCATTTAACACAGGTCACTTTGCCATCCATCAGAGTAGAGAGACCCGGCTCACAAGACAGCCTCTGTGTCTCTCACTTCCCTCTTTGTTACTCAGCTACTGTGACCTGTTCAGGACCCTACCATGGAGCAGTTTCCATCCTGGGACTTCTTTGTGGGCTGTGCTCTGCCCGAGCCTGTGGCCTCCCAGCAACAGGGCTGCGCCTTACTCTTTTTTTTGCAGCCTCTGCAGCTAGCACGGCTTCTTTAAGTTGTAGGCTCCAGCAGTACAGATAGACACACAGAAAGCAGTACAGATGCCCAGGTAAGAGAGCCAGGGCTGAGCTACAGTTTGAATATAGTTCAAATATGCCCCGCAAAGGTTCACCTGTCAGAAGTTTGATCTCAAGGATGGAAACGTTAAGAGACAGTGGGTCCTTTAAAAAGTGGGTCCTTTCCTAGTGGGAAGGCAGCAGCTGCATCACTAATTTAAGGTAGTTAGTTCCTTCTAAGAGGTGATCTCCCCCCCCAAATGCATGTCCATTGTGATATCATTAATCCTTAATCTCTGCATAAATATTGAACTTCCATCTTCTCAAACTGTGAGTTAAAGAAACCTCTGTCCTTCAAGAGGGTGCAGCTTCAGGCATGTTGTCATAGCTGGGAGAAAACTGACGGAGAGTGTTGTTAAGTCAGCTTGAATAGCTGCACATTGCCCTCTTTCTTACACATGTCTCCACCCCTGCCACCACCTTACGTCATGACGTCAACATGTGTGGATGATTGACATCAGCTAACTCTCAGGAGCTTTTTAAATCAGTAAACGTTGTCGAAGTAATTATTAAAGATTCAGTTGCTCGCTCACTTGTCCACGTGTATGCATGTGTGCCTCTGTGCAGGTGCCCACCGAGGTCAGAAGAAGACACTACGTCAGCTGTAGAAATGGAATTACAGGTGGTTGTGAGCTGCCATGGAGATACTAAGAATTAAATATGTGCTAACCACTGAACCACCTCTCCAGCCCAGTCAAGAAGAATTTATCAAGTGCTATCTCCATCCTGACAGAGGCTAAAATTTTCCAAAGCATACAGTCAGGATTCTTAAAAGTGTCTGCTTCTTCTGGAAACACAAAAATGGCCCATCCATTCATTATGGATCTACGTTTATATTTTCATGAATCGTTAGAGTAATAATTACCAAATCCCTATATTAAAGAAAAACAACTCAGTAAATAAATACCAGATCGCGTCATTATCCACACATGTGTTAGCTTTCTGTAAATACAGAAATTTGATATTGTCATTGAAATTACTCACTGCAATTGAAATGAGATAAATAATAAGCCCTGTGGCATTTGTTCATTAAAACACTATTAAAAGGAAACGTGCTTGTTCCCTATAGTGAATGTGGTCACTCAGAACTGCTTTGTATCGACTTCTAATTAGCAGTGAACTTCAGCCAGGTCCCAGCCCAGATCCCAAAGTCTACTTTTCCATTACCCATCTGGCTCTGAGTGGAAGAGAGAAGCTGTAGTCTGGGGAGCTGAGGCCACTAGAGGTGGCCTGAGTTCCTCATACAGGGCTAGACCACTTAAATTTCTTTCTCACCCCTCCCAGAGGAAGCATGTCCTGGATTGATACCCACCAGTCCACGTGCTAACCACTGCCTTCAGTGTGATCATCTGTGCAAAGCATTGGTGTGTGCCTCCTAGGCCTGGGGCAAGGACCCTGGTAGTGACCTGTTGGGCCTACTTTGGAGTTCAAGTGAATGTGTGCGCATGTATGCAGAAAAGAGTTGATGTCAAGTGTCTTCCTTGGTCATTCTCCAGCTGATATACTGAGTCAGGATCTTTCATAGAGCCCAGAGCTCTCTAGTTCATTTCAAAGGATGCTCTCTCTGTCTTTTCCTCCTGTGTGCTGGGACCGTGAGCAGGCTGCCATGATCACTGGGGTTTGTTTCAGTTCTTGGGAATCCATGGTCTCTGTCCTTCGCACAGTAAGTGATTTACCCACTGAGCCATCTACTTATTTACTTAATTTTGTAGGTCTCTCTGTCTCTGTCTGTCTCTTTCTGTCTGTCTCTCTGTCTCTTTCTTTTTGTCTCTGTCTCTGTCTGCCTATCTCTGTATGTCTGTCTTTCTTTGTCTGTTTGTCTCTGTCTGTCTGTCTGTCTCTATCTGTCTCTGTCTCTCCTCTCTTTACCCCCCTCTTTCTGTGCGTACACGCATAAGTCAGAGAACAGCTTATTGGAGTCAGTTCTCTCCTTCAATCATGGGTCCTGGGGGGCACAACTCAGGCTACACAGCTTTGAAGCTCCTGTCTGCACCCACTGACTTTCCCAGCCCGTTTCTAAGATTTAGATTCTTCACTTCCAGTTAACAGTCCTATTTTGGGAATCGTTAGAACCTTAAGGACAATGGAGCCTGGCTTGCCAAAAGAGGTCACTAGGGGTGCAAGCCTGTGGGAGCTTATAGCCTGGTCCCTAGTTCCTGCCTTGCTCAGTGGTCTGCTGACTCAACTTTCTACGGAATGTCTCATCACTATGGGCTATGGGCCAAGACTCACTGCCATGCCTGCCTCACGGTGGACGGAGGCCCTCTCACTCTAGGCCAAAAGAAATCCCACCTCCCTTAAATTGTTTAGGTCAAGTATTTTAGTCACAGTGAAGCCAAAATAATAGCCAGCCACCAGGAGAGTGTTCTCACTGGATCCCATAGCTTTCCACCACTGTGGCTTCCAGTTCTCATGTTGAAGTAAAATTATCAAATTCAAGTGATTCTGCTTTGATGATAATGTTGCTGTGATAAACACCACCACGACCCCAAATGATGAGGGGATGAAAGAGTTTATTCAACTTACAAGTCACAGTCCCTCACTAGGGCAGGAACCCAGAGGCAGGAACTAACACAGAAGGCATAGAAGAACACTGCTCACTGGCTTGCTCTACAGGTCTGTCAGTCTGCTTCCTTACACACCCCAAGGCCACCTGTCTACATGAATCATCAACCAAGAACTACTACACACTTGCCTACAGGCAGATCTTACACGGAGGCATTTTCTCAACGAGTGTTCCTCTCCTCAAATGGCTATGGCTTGTATCGTGTTGACATAAAATTAACCAACACAGATGCAGTTCAGATTACAAGTTAGAGTGCATCACCAAGAGAAACTAGGGTCGAAACTCAAGGCAAAAACTCAGAGGCAGGGACTGAAGCAACAACCAAACCAACCAACCAACCAAACAAACAAACAAACCAGGAAGGTGTGATGCTTACTGACTTGCTCCTTGGCTCCTGCCCAGCAAGTTTTATAATTCACGGCCCAGGCCGAAGGATGTTCCTTGGAATGGAGCTACCCTCATCGGCCTGGGACCTTCTACATCTAACAGCTAAGAAAACGACTCCCCAGACATGCTGCTCCCAGGCCAATCTGTTGGAGGCAACCCTTCAAGTGAGCTTCTCTCTTCCCAAATGTGTCAAAGTGGCAGCCACAACTTGCTATCACCAAAGGATGGCCAGGCCTCTGAGGGCAGGTGGGATTTTGTAGGACTTGCTGGCATTTGGACCTTTCTTCCTGGACAGACACAAGCAGTTAAGGAATTAACTTCCTTGCCCAGCCCCGCTTTCTGCTCTTCCTGTTTCACAGCAAGGTCAAGGCCACAGCAGTAGCACATTCTGTGCAGATTCAATACAAACACACCAGTGTGAGCCTGGTGGGAAGACAGGGGGAAGGAGGCAGCTTAACCTCCCTTCCCATTCACGGAACATCTTAAACCACTTCAGGGGGCTCGGGAAAGCTGGGCTGGGTCTTGCCAAGCCTCCTTCCCCTTCATTTTCAGACCCAAGTGTAATCTACAGGAAATGAAATCCACATGTTCCTGATCACTTATACTTAAATCATCAAAATATTGCCTTTTGGGGGCTTTGTGTGTCATGAAACCCTCTGAACCTTTCTCCCAGCGGTGTGTGCTGCCTTGTGGGGAAGATAAACAGGAAACCTGATGTGCCGAGGGCAGCCCTGATGACCCTGGTCCCGGAGCCTAGACCAGACCCTCCTCCTGCACGGGGCTGGGAAACCTGGGCTTTGCCAAACATCTGGGCTCCATCCCTGCCCTGTGTTAGTGCCTTGCTCTGAGATGTTGGGCACAGCCATTTAATCTCCCGGGGGTCTCAGTTTCCTCCTAAGTCCACGGGACTTTTTAGAGGACTAATTTGATTTGAATCGAAACATGGAGAGGAAAAAGAATCTTCAGAGATGTGTCCACACAGCACCATGTGTGGCCCTGATTTCTTTCACATTTCAAGCTGGCTGCGATTCATTTTATCATGGGGTTTTTGACTTTCGGTGTGCCTGTTTTGGAGAATCTCAAATGATACGGAATCATCGGCATTTTCCTTCCTTTCTTTCCTTCTTTCCTTCTTTCTTTCTTTCCTTCCCTTTTTCTTTCTTTTAAGATGTTAGTTATATTTTAAAAATCAATACTGTATCTTTTAGACACTTTTTTTCCCCCGTCTCTGTAAGTACATGATTTATTCTTACTATTACAGAATTTGGAACTAAACTTTTCTTTCTTTCTTTTTTTTAAAATAAAAGATCTATATTTTTATTTTCTGTGTATGTGGGTGTGCCTGCTTGTATGTAAGTAAACTGTGCACATGCAGTGCCAGTAGTGGCCAGAAGAGAATGATGGATCCACTAGGACTGGAGTCAGAAGTGACTGTGAGCTGCCATGTGTGTGCTGGGAATCGAGCCCAGGTCCTCTGCAAGAGCATCCAGTGTTCTTTACCATTGAGGCATCTGTTCAGCTCTTTTTCTTTTTAAAATTATTGTAGTGTAGTTAGGAAATGGATCGGTTTGGGTGTGATTTCACACATGTAGACAACATGATTAGATTTCTCATTGCGTCTCTTACCCCAAGACACCCCCCACTACCCACCAGTCTTCCCAAATATCCCCCTTCTCCTTACATATCTTTCTTTATTTTAAAAATCTAGATACTGTACACAAGCGGAAACTCTTTTTGATTTTGGCTTATTTTGCTCCAGCTCCATGCATTTTCTTGAGCATCTAGTTTAGTGTCATAACTTGACTATCATGAATCACACTGTAGCAGCCATGGTTGGGCAGGCATCCCTGTGCTGGGCTTGGGTTAGCTTGATGGAGCTTTTAATTCTGAACCATTTGAAGTTGCAATTCCCAGCCATATCTCCTAAGCTACGAAAGCTGCACTTCCCCGTAGCTTGACCTGGAATGAATGTATCCACCTGTGTTGGTGTGAGGACCTGGCCATAGAGAACTCTAACCTTTACAGCTTGAGATCTGCCCATTTAGTGGGTTCTTAAAGGGAGACTTTCACTGTGACATTTGCATGTATATGCGTGAAGTATAATCCTAGCTATCATTCTCTTTCTTTCTCCTTCTTCTTTGCTTCTGCCCTTTTCTCCCCAGCATGCCCCTTTACTTACTCTCATATGCTTTGCCCAAGGTTCCACAGAGGGCAGACAACATGCAGTGTTTGTCTTTGTGAGCCTGGCTTACTCTGTACAGCATAATACTATTCCTTTTGCTTTGTTCTTCTTCCAACCATTTCATTCTTCATGGTTGAGTATGACTTCATTAAGCCCGCATTCTCTTTCCCTTGTTGATGGGTGTCTAGCCTGAGTCTGTACATAGGTGTACAGATGCATAGGTGTCTCAACCATATGCTGAATTCGATTCCTTTGTGTGTATATACCAAAGCCATATAGCAAGATCATATAAAATTTCTATTTTTACTTCTGTGGTTTGTCCATACTGATGTCTATACTGGCTACTCTGACATCCTCATCAAGAGTAGAGAAAAAAAATCCCCTCTTCATCCTTGCCTGTGTTTCTCTTGGTTGACAGCCCTTCCAACCTCTGTGCCGTGGGATATCAACACTGGTTGAGTTTACACTTCCCTAATGGTTGAGGTTGTTGAATACCTTGACGTGTGTTTCTTGGCCACTGGTTCTGCATTTGAATGTGTTCATTCAGACCATTTGCTCCTTTGTTGTTTAGTATTTTAGTTAGTTAATTACTCTGGATAGTAATTCTCTGTTGGATAAATACTTGGCAAAAGCTTCCTCCTACTCTGGGGGTGATCACCTCACTATACTGATTGCTTTTTAACTGTACAAAAGGTTTGTAATATAAAAACCTGTTGTTTTTTTTTCTCTATGAACAAACAACAAACTTTCTGACAAAGAATATAAATAATCCCTCACGAAGGCCTCAAAAGAATAAAATAAAATAGGAATAAACTCATCCAAGGTGAAAGATCTCTGCAATTAAAAATTGACTGTGGTGAAGAAATTGCAGAAAACACTCAAGGATAGGAAGGCCACCCATGGTCACAGTCTAGCTCTCCTAACCACAGAACCCTATTGACAGGGACACACAGGTTCTTTGTATAATTTCCGCCCCCCCACCCCCACAAAAAAAAACCATCTTAAAACATTAAGTTTACACATGGAAATAAAGAGAAAGGTTTTCCTTACCCCACACCAACAGCTATTAGATTCGTGAATATCTTATTTAATTTCTTCTCTGCTTGTTTCCTCGATGTCCCATCACAAGGATAGTAAAGCAACCTCCAGATATCAGCAGGTCAACTCAACTACCAGTTACTTTCCCTCTGTGGAATCTGGGGCAAAGAGCATGGAAGTGACAGGAGTGTTATTGGGCATGTTGGGGAAGAAAAGGGAGAAGCAAAGGAGGATGACAGAGAGTGACAGAGGTGGATATAATCAGAGTCCTCTACGCACACGTAAGCTAATGTCACAATGAAACACTTCTGTTGAACAAAGATAAATTTAAAAGAGTATGTACTGAATGGGTATTAAATAGGCAGGTCTTGAAGTGTAAAATTCAGAGCCATCTCCTGATAAGCCATGCACACCAACACAGGCACATACATCCACTCCAGAGCAAACCCCAGGAAAGTGTGAAAAATTCTTGGTCTTCCAGCCCCAGAGTGCTCTTGACTGTGAAATAGTCTACTCAGTTATAAGGGCAGTAACAAGGAGCAGATATTAGTCTGAATGTAGTCTGTTGCCTGGAGTCCTGCACTTGTGTTCACATTCCTAAGACTTAGCATATGAGCTGATGCTGCTGGGATGAAGCCTTTGTAGATGTCTAAGTTTCCCTCCAGGATGCTGTCAGACCTGAAAACAGGAAGGAAAGAGGGAAGGGGAGAAAGAAAGAAGGAGGAAGGAGGGAAAGAAGAAAGGACAGAAGGGCAGAAGGAGGTAAAAGAAGAGCATAAAGAGAAGAGGGAAGAATGGGAGCGGGAAAGAGAAGCAGTTCCAACAGCCTCGTGACTGCGCATCACAGTCCCACGACCCTTTCCCGAGTTCTCACCTCTCCACCATTTAAACAGCATCATAGAGTTAAAATCTGCAGGATGAACAAAAACAGGGGAGGCAGGAAACTGGAAAATTTCAAATGGTCCCTCACCGTGTGTTGGGAGTGTAGTCTTTGGTGTGGGAGTGTGGAGCAGAGAGAACCTTCCAGAAAGAAGTTCGAGCAGAAGACCTTAGAACCACTGAGGGTATTGCTTTCCCATGTCCCCTGGAGGTAGTTCTTATTGGAGGAGTCTTTATAAAAGCCCACATTCATGCTCTCCCACTGCCCTCCTGCTTCCGGAATCAGGCTGAGATGCTGCCCGTGAACAGGCGTTGCTGTTGCTCTCAGCCAAGGGCAGTGAAAGTACTCAGCAAGCCCTGGGTCTTGTTATCTTAATTTCTACCCTCTATGACACCAACAGTAACCTGCTTCAGATATTTCCTTACAGTAAAAAAAAACAGACTAATATATCTAGTGTCATAGTCTTCACTTTTGATACCATTCTGCAACCCAATCTAAGCCAGAACCCTGTCCTCAGAACTACATACACAAACAAAATACACAAATACTTAAATGCATATTTCAAAACGTCCAGAATACTTCTCATTGCCACATCCAAAGTTTATATAATTTTTTTCTTTGAGTTTATATTTCAATAAAGACGGAACAAGCATTAAGAGGTGGAAGGGAACAAAGTGAGATATAGACCATGGGGTAGAATACCAAATCTGGGCTTATTTTTAGGTCATTAGGTTGTATAATTTAAGGCAGGCCCAAAAAGTCTGCTTGCTAGACAGTGTCTGTCTCATGGCTTCAGTTCAACAATTTTAACATAAACCACCATGTCCTTTAATCTGTTTTATTTCATTTTTTATTTTTTGCTTATTGTTTTTATTCAGAACCCTACTCCAAGCCTACACCCTATACTGCAGCTTTCTTCAACTTGACTTCAGCTCAGACGAACACCTCTTCAGCTGTCAATCAGTACTCTCAGAAGGTTCAGGCAAGGCAATGAGGATCTGAGTATAGGAAGCCAGAGGGGTTGCAGCCTGGAGGGGCCTCAGCCCTGTGTTCACGTACATGGGGAGGAAATCCTCTGGGTCTGTGCTTCCTCATTCTAGTCTACCGACAGACACCTTGGAATGGGGCTTCCGTCGCAGATAATCTTCAGGGCTCCATACAACAGGCACGCAGGGACCAAGCCTCATTTTTTTCTAGGTCACGTGAAGCATTTGCAATACAGGGCGAGGTCCAGTTAGAGCCACAGATTCATCCTGGCTCTGCACTTGCAGCCTCTCGATAGGCAGAAACAAAAGGATACTTGGAGGAGAAATGAGTCTTATGTCAGAGCTGCATGGTGCGCACTGGATGACTCCCAAACTTTCCAAACAGTCACAGCTGAGTTTATCCTGCTAAATGAAATGGATATATACAAATAATTCTGTTAATTGGAACAGCAAATTTCCTTGTGCTTCTCTATTGCTCCCTCCCTTCTCTCCACCTTGAAACATGGTGGGTGGTGAACATGTGCCTGCGGCTTCTTCAGGCAGGCTCCATCTCTGTTCTCTGTGGTGATCTTCACATCACAGGCACTGTGCTGACCACATACGTAAGTGAGTGGATAGAACACAGCCTCTATTTTGTTTTGTATCAAGAGCCATAGTTCCTGTTATGGACTGTGCTTTATAAGTGACATACCAGCTTTTGATGATTGCATTGTGTATCATTCTAAGGACACACTAATGTAGATTTGGATTCATGGCCTTGCTTTCAACCTGAAGAACTCCAGCAAGGAAGATTCAGAGTTTGCTTGCATGGGCATGCATGTACCTATGTGTGTACATGTGTGTGGTAGGTGTGTTTCCTCATGAGATTATTCACAGATGCAAGTTGGATATATTTTTCTATTGCTTTTCATATTTTTGTTGAGACAGGTCTCTTACTGGACCTAGCTCATTGACTGGCTAGATTGGATGGCCAGGGAATCACCCTCCAACCCCCAAGATCTACTTGTCCCTAGTCCCTAGCCTTCAGCCCTGAGGCTATAAATGTGTGTCTCTTTGCCTGGCTTTTATATGGGGCTGAGGATCTAAGAGAAGTTCATGAGGTTGACCATTAAGCACTCCACCCTCTGACCCATCTCCCAGCTGTTTGCTGCTGTCTTGACTTTCTCCATGAGGACTGTAGAAACTCCCATTGCACAGGGGTGGTTGTAAGGACAGTGTAGGGCTTCCCTCTCTCTGTAGTATTGGGCATTGTAAGTATAGAGGCACTATAATTAATTGTGCTTCCCAAGAGGCACGACTGGGTGGGAAAGTTCACTTGCAGACACATGGTAACAGGATTGGAGTGTCCCATAAAGGAAGACCTTTACAGTATTGAGTGAGGGAATTCCAGGTCAAAAGGAAGCAAGGAATAAATTAACCTTAGGTATGAACCTTGCTGTAAAGGCTGACTTCTAAGACCAGCTCTCATCTGTAGACAGTCTTGGGCTACCAGGTAGGTCCTTGTTTCTTCCACCCATTTCTTCCACTCTACCAACCCTCTAACACTAAGACACAGAGAGAAAAGAATGGAGAAGAAAGGAAAGAAACTCTGAATAAAGTCAGAGTTCAGAAAGTGGGTGCCTTTACCGTTAGCCTACTTCCTAGTAATTAGGGGAGTCAAGTTCCTTAGGGCCAGTTTAATCTTTGCTGGTAGAATATCTCATTTCTCCTCTTCCTCCTTCTCTTCCTCCTCTTCCTTTTATCCTCTTCCTCTTCCTCTTCCTCCTCCTCCTCCTCCTTCTTCTCTTTTTCATCCTTGTTTTTGTGTGACCATAGCAACCAATAGCAACCAACCAACAAATCACCAAAAACAAAAACCAACCACTCAGAGACCCTAGCGTTTATATACCCTCTGAAAAATCCTCAGAACTTCAAATGTCACACAATCACAGAAACTATCTGCAGCTGGAAACATCACACCCTTGCCAGAGTACAAGACAAACCACTGCCAGCTGCTGTGGACAATCTAAAGTAGCCCCATATCCCACACCTGGGATCAAAGCAAAAAACGTATATTTTATGTTTTTAAAAAGAAAGCCGAACCTCAAAATTGTCACTACACTTATCTAACTGGGAAAATCCAGCTTCCTGGGGATAGGGCTTTCAGGAAAAGTACTAGATTCCTCTTCTACTCATCAAGAACACAAAAGAAAATGGCATGGCCAGGTCAACTGCTCCAAATTGCACAGTATACATTGTGCACAATAATGTTCCCAGAATCTTCTACAGAGGCTAGTGCCCAATGATGGATTCAGGATCTCATTTGTTTTCATTTATATGTACATAGACATGTGTATCACTGGGGTGGGGGTGGGTATGTACACCTAAGTGCAGTCACCATGGAGACCAGAAGAGGAGACTGGATTTCTCAGAGCTTGAGGTACAGGTTGTTGGGAACCTTCAGACGTGGGTGCTAAGAATTGAACTTACATCTGTGGACAAGCAGTGAGTGCTCTTAACAGCTGATCCGTAGTCCCCAGAATTCCCATGGATAAGTGATTCATATGCTCCAATGCATCTGTTATGCCTGTGGTCAAGCAGAACTCCATGGGTTGGTAGGTGAAGTAATACTAGACATCACTGTTGCTCTGTCTAGTCATACCCTAACCTTTTGCCCAATGATTTAGTCTCTAGGGGATGGTCATTGTGGGTGCTTGCTGACAGGGAAACCTGGAGCTGAGCTCAGAAACAGTGTCCTTGGCTGCAGATCCTTAGTAGTGTTCAATTCTAGTGACATTGGAAGGATATTTTGTGGAAAGATACCTAGCTCTTTCATCTGTATGGTGACCCCCTCCTACTGCAGACTGAAGTGCAAACCAAGACTTTCTATGAAGCCCATGTGCTCGTGATCACCAGCCAAGCTTGTCCAACATTAGACACTGGCATTCTACTTTAGTAAATTTGAAAATTACGTATTGTAGACTCTCCCCCACAGTGCTTTATGATCTACAACAAACTTAGAGGCATATGTGCCTTTTCTAATTGCCTTGCTTTTCCCATCTATAGAAATTGAATTATGGCTTTATCCTAAGTACTGGGGGTTGAGAGAGGGGTAATGGAATTTTTCTACTGTCACATAGAGAAATCGGGCCAACCTGATACAGGAACCAAAAGACTCAGTTCAAGACTAGTGCATTTTCTGTTGCTGTATTGGGGTTGGAACCCAGGACTTGGGACTGCTGGGCAAGTGCTCTATCTCTGAGCCATGCCCCCAGCCCCTCACTGGGAGATTCTAGGCAGGGGCTCTACCACTGAGCCACACCCAAGCCCCTCACTGGGGGATTTTAGGCAAGCACTTGACCAGTGAGTAGCATTCCTGAAACCCAGTGCAGTTTTCCTATTCCAGTGCCCCACAAGATTAAGTGAGTACTTCCTCAGAAACATACTCTTTGTTCACCTCTTATCTTAGATATCAGGGAAACTGTAAGGAAGGTGAGAAGTAAATTTGCCTTTGCTGTCAATGTACCGCTCTGTGGTCCCCAGTGCTTAGGGATAGCTATCATTAGGCTTACTTATCAGAGCTTAGAAGGCCTCTAGGCAGCTGCGTGGTATATGAGAAAGGAAACTCTGCCCTGGAGTTGGATGGTTCTTTTGCATTTGTTACAACCATTTTGACTGACGTATAGTGCTTCAAAGTTTCAAGACTTCACAGTACGCTGCAGACTCTGCAAGGTTTGAATATTGGGGTTGTAGAAACCTGGGTGGGATTTTGTACTGGGTTTGTCTCTACACAGCTATGTTTGCAGAGTTCAGCTCTCCCTCTCACAAACCTCTGTAAAATACTCTTTGTTTCCTTTATCCTCAGGAAAGCAAAGCTAAATGTGAAGGCCAGGCTGGCCACAGGGTGGAGGGGTCCATGTGCACACTTGATACAGGTGTTCCCTGCTGTTTTCTGCTGAGTCAGCACTCCAAGGAAGTATCATGAAGCTGTGCCCTTTCCTGGAGGCACTGAGAGACTAGGAGCCAGCATTCTTCTGAATATGTGAGTTGTGTCAATCCAATTTTCTGCCCCAGGAGTAGGAAGTAAAACACACACACACACACACACACACACACACACACACACACACACACACACACATTGCTGAATGTCTAGAATGTTCAGAGGGAGAGTTGTGAGGTAGACTAGATTAGAAGGCAGTTTTGAGTGCTAATTATAATTGAAATCACTGACTTCAAGGGACTGGGGACAGGCCCCCAAAGATTACTGAGATGGAGAAAGAGAACATTTAAGAAACGGGAAGACACACCATGCATGTTCCCCTACAATAGGGAGAGAGAGTTGGGAGCAAGGTAATGGCAGATTACGAATGAGCAGTTAGCACAGGGACCACCTTGGTTTGACTTATGTATGCTACATAGAATCAGCCGTGAATGGTGACCTGCTTTGGGTCCATACTATGTAGCAAGCCACTGTACAAAGGGAAAGGTACTCCAGCCTACTGGTCTACCCACTGAGAAGAATGTATAGAACCTGGAAGGGGCTGGAGGCATATTCACTGGGAAGAATTTGAAAATCCTTGAAAGTGTTAGATGGGCTCTCCAAACCAAAGGTGGTTCCTGTCTGCTTGCAACATGTGGTACATCTTTCAGGCACATCTCTCCCAGGAGAGGTGGCGGCTTCTCTGCTTGGGCTCTGGGCCAATGAATGTGGAAGATTCTTGTCTAGAACTCTTACTATTATCAGAGAGGTGGACCCTGCTAGGAGCTGTACCGCAAAGGAAAGAGGAAAGCAATAAGCTTCAGCCATGATCATGCCAATGGCCAAAGTGACCCGGATAGTTGGGACCATAAAAAGCCACTGGGAAGGTGAGTTCATTAAGAAAAAAGATGTGAAGGCAGAAACCAGACCAAGTGATGTGAATAAGAATGGTATTAGTCACATTGAACAATGAACACAATCACTTTGTAACTTGGTTGTATGGCTTCAATTTGGTTCTCTTAAATCTACATCGTATTGTCTCTAGATCTAAAGAAAGGAGGTCAGGGGTTAGGCATAATGAGAATAACAGCAAGCAAAATAGTTATGGCTAATGTTTTCTGGATATTAATTATGCAACAGGGAGACTTGGTAAAAGAATGTGCAGTCATCATAGCAACGGGCTTACTGTGCTACAGACTCTTTATGATAAAATTGATTAACAGGCAAGGAAACTGAAGCAAGAATAGAGTGAGGAAAGGAGGAAATGAGAGAGGGGAGGGGGAGGAGAATGGGAGTGGGAAAAAAGGAAGTATAAAGAGAAAAGGGCAGATTAAATACTTACCTATGGTAATGTGGTTAATAAAGAGTGAGAAAATTCAAACCCAGGCAGTCTGAAACCTCTCAGTGCATGTCCATCTCCAGATGGGAACAGCCTAAGGCTGTCAGCAATGTTTGGCTTTAGAAGCCTAGAAGACCAGGATCCCGCCTAGGTCAATCTCCTAAGTCCTATAAGATGAATGGATGTGAGCTCCCAGCTCCTCTTGCAGTGACTGAGAAGGGACACTATGGTCTACCTTCAAGTTCCATGCTCTTGTAGACCCCTCTTGTGTTTTCCAGCACTTTCTCTGACATTTGGAAAGCCCTCATGAGGGTATGAACTTGAAGTTCCAAGCTCAACAGGACTCAACCACTCAACTGTGGTTATGTTATTCTGTTAATGACCGCAGAGGTTTAACATGCGATCACTTTGTCCGACTTGAAGGTGCTATTGGAGCCTTGATAAGATCATTTCTTCTGGCAGACAGAGGGCAGTGTCCTGAAGCTGGGCTCTCCTTTGTTCTCTGAGTAAGATGATACTGGTTCAAATTTGCATAATCCTTGATGGCCCCTGCTTCTGCCTACTGGCCCATGGCCAAAGCTGAGGCCACAGCTGTGAGGTGTCAGCATGCCACCTGCACCATGAAGCATTTCCTTCCAGAGTCTTACCAATGCCTGGCATTGCCAGTTCTCATTCAGGACCTCCCACTGTCTCCATAACCCTTCAGGGTTGTGTCTGGCCTCTCAGAAGACAATGGAAGCAAGTTCTCAGATCTTCGGCTTCTGCTTTATGCTCTTCACATACACCCACAAAAAGAAAGAAATGCTTTTGACTCACTTCCTGAAGTTTGTCCCAGCAGCGAGGGAACAGGATAGCAGGAAAGGATGCCTACTTGGCAGGGTTCCTCCAGGCCACTGAAGTTCCAGTTCACTGCTATCCTATTCACAACAGTCAGATGAACGGATGGGGGAAAGTGTAGAACACGCAGGCAACACAAAGAAGAACAAAATCCTATCAATTGAGGGAAAGCAGATGAAACTGGAGATCAACCATCATGTTAAGTTGGATAAGCCAGGCTCAGAGAAATAGATTGTGGTTTTCCACATATGTGAATGTGTATGTTTGTGTATGTGGCATGAGTGTATGTGATATGTGTAAGTGCATGTGTGTGATGTATATAAGTATGTGCAATGTGTGTAAGTGTATGATGTGTGTTTGTATAAGTAAGTGTGTGTGCATGATGTGTATAAGTGTGTGTGATGTGTATAAGTGTGTAGCGTGTATGTGATATGTGTAAGTGTGTGTAAGGCATGAATGTATGATATATATATATGTGTGTGTGTGTGTGTGGCATGTGTGTAAGTGTGTGGCATGTATGATATGTGTGAGTGTGTGTTTGTGTGTGCACGAGCACACATAACATAAAAGCAGAAAGCAGAAGGGAGATGCTTTAGGGAAAGGAAAGGAGATAGTAAGACACAACTGAAGGGACATGAGAATGGGGTGAACACAGTCAATGCATGTGAAACACTTAAGAGAAAAATTTCTGATGAGACCCATCACTTCATACATGAGCATATGCTAACAAAACCTTAAGACACAAAGCCAGTACTGTAGTGAATGGGGTTCTGTTTTTATAATTCTTCCTTTTGGTACAGAAGCTACCTTCCAGCCTTGGGCTTCTAAGATGCCATGGCAGATGCTGTACCTGCCAGTGAACTGACAAATGACAACAGCTGCCGCCATAACTGTGTGAAGTGAAAGACAGGCAACATGGCACAGTCTATAACAGACATGTCACAATATATAACATGATACATATGTCACCTATGTTGCATGGTATATATCACATATAACACATACATGTGATAATCTTATTAGTTCTTTAGGGACTAAGTGTCCCGATCATATTCATCCCCTCCCCCAGTTCTTTCCAGACCCATCCCCCTTTCTCTACTCACCCAATTTTGTGTGTCCCCCTCCCCCTTGAACCCATCAAATCCAATTCGTGTTACCCATGTACTTTTGGATGGGTGGAGGTTCCCTGGAGCATGGTGTAACTACCTGAGGCCACACCCTTAAAGAAACTTCTTTTCTTAGACGCTATCAGCAGCCAGTAGCTCTTACTGTAGTAGTCTGTCTCAGCATAACCTGCCTGGAGGAGTTGGAGGGGTGCTTCTTGGATTCTTAACTTCCCCTCTCCTCTTTTAAAGAACAGAAAGGGGGAGGGAAGCCTACATAATTCTGTTGTCTTTGTCCCCAGGCAATGAAAAGGCAGATGACACCCTCCAGCTGAAGTGTGACTTGGGACCCACCTGGTGTCCCTGTGGTAAGGAGGCTTCGTGACCTTGCTGGATTGGTACTTCCTGGCATTCTCCCAGCCCTAAAACCCTCTACAACCCTAAATAACCCCATTCCTGCGCCATCTGACACGGAGAGCATTTCCCAGAGGAATTACCCATGCACAGATAATCAAATAAATCTTTGTCTTGCTACCTGCAGTCAGGATGCCCTGCAAAGTTACACAGGTCACAGCACAGATCAAATTAAGGCCCAGAAGCATGGGCTGCTGGGACAGCTCAGGCCTGGGTTTCTACCACCACAAGCACAAGCACAGCCTGTTCCCCCAGCCATACTGTGGCTTTGAGGGACATGTTATTGATTGGCAATTCTACCACCCAGGTGAGTGCCAAAGCAAAGCATCCAGGTGGAGCGGGGGTGGAGAAACCAGGAGATGAGCCAGCTTCCCCTGTGACATGAAAAATTTTACTTACCCCAAACCTGTTCCCTAGCTAAGGGCAGAATTGAATCGAGTACTGCCCAGAGTCTACTCCACCCCCTAAGATAGCAGGGGCTGCCTCTCTCCTGACAGAGAGTACGATCACAAATCCAGAGCCAGATGGCTGCTTTATGTTTCTTTTTTCTTTCTTTCTTCTTCTTCTTTTTTTCCCTGCAATACTAAAGCCACCATAAAAAACCAAAGTTGAACAGACAAAGCTAATAATATAATCATTCAAAACACCTGCAAACAGCGCAGATGGGCAATTTCTGTCTGCGGAGCCACCAGCGAAAGACGCCTCCCCATATGGGCAGTTCCAGAAGTCGCTTTGCCCAGCTCTGTCCCTTACCTTAAGAAAACCTGCACACAACATATGCACGCTTTTTATAGTCAAGCTAGAGACCGATGGCTGATTATTTATGTCCTTCTGCCAGGCTTAGAGCCTCACACTCTGCAAGGGATCTGTCTACCTCAGCTCCCCAGGTGCAGAAAGACCCATGGGGAAGCCAAGGACCAGGGTGGTGGTATCTGGACTCAGAGTCTGGGCAAAAGCAATGGCTATTGTCTGAGAATGGCTCCACCCCCATCTCATCACCTCCCTGAATCCTTGAAATAAACAACCTCCCAAAGCCAATATCCCTGTCTAGTGAAAGCATGAAAAAAAGTGAATTCAGAGAGAGAGAGAGAGAGAGAGAGAGAGAGAGAGAGAGAGAATCCTGTGGAAAGTTGGCTTCCTTGTGAGTCTCCTGAGCTTCTTGCTCCACATTTCCCAGTCACCTGCAATGTTACTCAATTCCGAAGAAGAAAGAAGGACTGGGGACTTTCTGAAGCAGGCAAGCCTTAGATAAGGCTCTACAAGGTCAGCCCTGGGAATCCAGCCATTCCCTCACAACCACCCCTTAACAAAAAGGGAGACACAGTCTGGGAGAGGAAATTTCCTAAGAAGCCTGGCTGATCTCCCTATGTGTTTATTGTGGGCTTGGGACTTTCTCAGGGTCCTACCCATCACTTGTTGTTTCTGGACTTCATGGTGTCTGGTTCCCTGTGTGTGAGTGTAGATGGGTGGGTGAGTGGATGAGGGAATGAAGGGAAATCTCAGCTGCCCATCAGGGAACTGCAGATAAATGATGTCTTCTTTCAGACCACTGGGGCTACCTTGGCCCTCCGTGTAATCGCCATAGAAGGTCAAGATGGGTCAGACTAAGAGTGTACTGCCCACCAGGAGAAATGTATTTGATTGGCACAAGACAGACTAGTACCCAAGGAGAAGAAGGCCAGAGTCCAGTTGAAAACAGAGAAGACTATTCAGAGAGGGGCTTTGCAGATTTGTGTTGCTGCATGTATGTATGTGGGCGTACTCTGTTCTCTCCATTGTCACCTCTGTCAAGTCCAGTGAACCCACTTTCTACACCGCAAGTAGGCAGAGCCAGAGCACCCCTTGTTCAGTATTAACCAGTAATTTCCCATGGCCCTTGACAATACAAATCCTTTTTTTTTTTTTTTTTTTTTTTTTGAGGGAGAGGTTAGAATATTTGGGGGCAGTCGATGCTCTAGAAACTAAATTAGCACATGCTGGGAATGTGCACGAGAAGAGTATTCACGAGCTCACACAGAAGGCTGGAATAAAGAAATGCTTACACTCAGCTAGTTTGTTGATTTAATGGTACTGTCAAAGATATAGCTTTCTGTTTCCAGCGCTGGCCACATCGGAGCTGGCTTTTCCCTCTAGGCTGAGCCTCCTGGATGGAAGTTGTCTGTAGAAAATACAAGTATTATCTTTGTATTTGGCCATGCTCAAAGCTCTTTTTCCCGTCCCCCACCAACGAAAGGCTCTTTCTTTGTTACTTCTTTAAACCTAGAAAATGCTTCCGGATTTCTCTCTGCCCAGACCTCCCCTCTTACAAGTGGGCTCCCCTTGCATGCCTTTGGGCAGCAGAGTGTTGCTTGACTCTTACCCAAAGGAGCCCAGCAAGGAGGATACATTTCCATTGTTCAGACTAAAAGAAAATGAATCTCCTGGGATTAGGCTGGAGTCCAAGTCTCCCACAGCCCTAAGACTATGTTTAGTGGAACAAAATCTAAGTTTTGAAGATCTCCTGCTTGGTGCCATAGTGTCTGCTCCATGGGCTCCAGCATCTGTCAGGTATCCACTGCCAGCCCTCTCAATGTGATCCACCAGTCTGCCTGCCCTGCCCCTGCCCCACAGGTTAAGGTGAATGTGAGCGTCTATAGTAGTGACTTTTGTTTAGCTGTGACCAAATTCCGTAAGAAATGTTAAAGGAGGAGCAGTTTATCTCATCTCATGGTTTCAGAGGGTTTCTTCCTACTTGCTTGGCCCACGTACTTGGGATGCCATCAAAATGATGGGAAGTTTGTGTTGGTGGTTGCTCTTCTTGCTGCACACGACACAGTGTGAGAGGACACCCAGAAAATAGCTTCCCAAAGACCCACTCCCAATAAACTGCTTTCTCTAAACAGCTTATACCTTCCAAGTTTCCATAATCCTCATAGAACACCAAAAGCTGAGGTTAAAGTTCAGAGCCTGTGACCCCACAGTTCATCATTCAAGTATGAGAAAAGGTCTCTTCATTATGCAGTTATCAAGACAGGTCCTGTAATCTCTAGAGTGATGGCTAGGATTCAAGAACCATTGAGGAATGATTGCTAAATTTCTAAATGTGTGTGTGTGTGTGTGTGTGTGTGTGTGTGTGTGTGTGTGTGTGTGTGTGTGACCATAGCTACCAATTTGGGTTTTTTAAAAAAATTTTTTAAAGGACCAGTTATAAAGATATTGTTTTGGGGATAAAATGTATGCATTTTGTAATGCATAGCAATTAATTGTCTGATGTGATGAGTTTTGACAAGTATAGCTAATATTCACACCCAGGAAAACTCAGGATGCTCCCATTTCACTTGTCTAGAAAAATCCTTTCTGTGCCCTTCCAGCCAGTGGCCACTCCTCAGGCAACCACTGCTGTGATTTCTGTCATCACAGATTAGCCTTGCTTTTTCTAGCATTGATTTAAGTGGAATAACACTACATTAATTAATTGTTAGCTTTCTCCACTTAAAGTAATAATATTTATTGAGATTTATCTACAGGCTCGTCATTTGGTGGCTTATTTTGAAATCAGTAGGTGAGATGGTATGGCATAAATGTAGAAAATCACTTTGTTTCCCTCTTGGTGGATTTTTAGGCTGCCTCCTGTTTGGGGCAACTGTCAGTATTTCTACTAGAAATATTTTAGGTCAGATCCCTCGGTCTTTTGATGTGCAAGCAATTAGCTTTATGAGTTGAAGTGTTTTCTAAGTAGCTTACTGTTGTGGATTCTGACAGCAATGTATAAGAGATAGTTTCTTGGCTTCCTACCCTACATCTCGTATCCTTTGAATGTTGATGTTAGTCATTCCACAGGCTATGGAAGCAGATTTTATTATGACATTTACTTGAATTTTATCAGTGATTACTGACATTGTAAACTTTGTTATCTGTGTATTTCTGTGTGACATGTATACATCCATGTCCTTTCCCTTGGTTGTCACCTTTTGATTAATATTAATATAGTTAGTGACACTATGACATGTTACTCATACTGCATGTATGGTTAGTAATAATACACACAAAGCAGTTACTAAACAGGATGCTATGTATTCTTTATGTATTATATATGCAGCTCCATTGGCATAAATAGTCATATAAATAAATATACGACTGTCTTTCCACGAATGCGTCAGTTTTCAGAGGTCATTTTTCTTCTAGAAAGTACTCCTTTTTGTTACGTGTTCAATTTTAAAGATGAAAAGCTTCCAAGTTATCTCCATTGCTTACACAAGTATAACTAGGTTTCGTATCTGCACAAAATCTGTAATGAAAGGTATGTAGTGCACACCTTTAATCCTAGCATACAAGAGGCAGAGGCAGGAGAAGTGCTGTTTGAGGCCAGATGGTCTACATAGTGAGCTCCAGGACAGCCAGTGTGTGACAATAGTGAGACCCTGTCTCAAAGCAAACAAACAAACAAACAAACAAACAAACGAACGAACAAACATTGTTGCATTTGAGTTTACTTTTCCAGTCCGAAAGCTGTTGTGAGCTCTGCTTGTCTTGGTCATTCTTGTCAGGGGCTTCTATTTTAGTCAGAGAAGAGAGAGGAAAAGGAAGGAAGGAGGGAAGAGAGGGAGGGGCAGGGAGGGAGAGAAGGGAAGGAAGGAATGGAGGAAGTGAGAGAAGAAAGGAAGGAAAGGAGGGAGACCAAAAAAGAGGAAAGAGGGTCGTAGGAGGGAGGCATAATTTGGCTTCTTCACTACAGCTTTGTCTTCTGTTTTTTCCCTTTCCCGTTTTCTGTATTCCTTTTTTTTCTATATTCTTTTATTTACTCTGTCCATCTTATTTTTTTTTTTTAATGTAGGGCTTAACTCTTAATTTTGAAGGATTTTTTTCTCTGTAGCAGTTGTGTGTGTGGTGATATATATATATATAATATTAGAAACATAAATTTTATCTCAATTACAGGATAAAATTTTTAATTAAATCTTATTTTTATGTCTGGTTTTTAAACAGATTGCTTTATAGTAAAAAAAAAAATCTTTATGGGAATGAAGACCAAAGCATGTTTGAGATATCATCTAAGACTGAAACAGGGTCATTTTGGTTCTTTTTCACATATGTTCACAACCTTGTGCTTTCTGAAATGGTTGGCTCCGGGGGTCCTTTGTATATTTGCCTAGTGAGAAAGCATCCCTTGTAATGAAATAATTAAATCCTTTTTGTCTTTCATTTCCTTGTTGTCACTGACCATTGTTTTCAGTAGCAACCTCCTATGAAACTCTTTTTACATAGTTTTTTTTTTTTTTTTTTTTTTTTTTTTTTTTTTTTTTTTTTTTTTTTTTTTTTTTTTTTTGAGAAGTTGTCAGTAAATTCCAGTTGCTTCACCAAAGAACCCCCATGGCACCTCTGGCTCACCATCACGTTTGAGCACTTGTGGTTTAAGTTGAATGGATTCACTTATGTAATCCCTGGTTGGCGACACTATTTAGTGAGGTCAGGGAACCTTTAAGAGATGGAGCCTTGCTGAAGGAAAAATATCCTGGGATGGGTTCTGGGGTTTATAGCCTCTCCCCAGTTCCAGTTCTCTGCTGTTTTTGTCTCTGTCTCTGTCTCTGTCTCTGTCTCTGTCTCTGTTTCTGTCTCTGTTTCTCTCTCTCTCTCTCTCTCTCTCTCTCTCTCTCTCTCTCTCTCTTTCTCCCCCCCCTCTCATTTATGATTGAAATGGAAATCTCTCAACTTTCTGTTCCAGCCACTTACTGCCATGCCTCCCATTGTGGTGGTTTTAATGAGAATGTCCCCATAAGTCTCTTCTTGATTGTCTAGCTGGAGGCTGTTTAGGGAGGATTAGGCTTGCTAGAGGAGATGTGTCTCTGGGGGTAGGTTTTGAAATTCCAAAAGACTACCCCTGCCTGTTCTGAGTGCCAAATAAAATTTTTTAACTACACTGGTAATTTTGTCTATCAATGTGGTGGATAGATAGATGATAGATAGATAGATAGATAGATAGATAGATAGATAGATAGATAATTGCTAGATAGATAGATGATAGGAGACAGACAGACAGGCAGGCAGGCAGGCAGACAGACAGGTAAGGTTTCTATTTTCTGTTTTATGATTTGCTATGTGAGCTCTCAGCTGCTATTCCAGTCACCTGTTGCTTGCTACCTCTACTCTGCTATCATGGACTCAACCCCCAGGAACTGTAAGATCCAAAGAAACTCTTCTATAAGTTGCCTTGTCTGTGGTTTCTGTCACAGCCATAGAAAGGGGACTAAGATATCCACCATATGGATTTTTCCTTTGGACCCATCAGCCAAAATAAATGCTTTCTTCCATAAGTTGATTTTGATCAGTGTTTTATCTTAACAACAGAAAGTAACCAATACAATCGATCTCCAGGATGTCAGGACATAGGACAGCAGGATCAGCTGGTTCATTAAAAGGCCACTAAAGGAGAACTTGTATGATCCACCCTGGGCCAGCTTTCTAGTCTCTACACATGGTTTGAATGTAAATATCTAGGCAGCCGTGTGACTGACTGACAGCTTTCTGGCTAGTTCAGCAAGCACATTGTGCATAGCAGGTGTGTGCATGTGTGCACTGGGGGCGGTGAGTAAGGAAGACATGAGTTAGTAAATTTAAGACAGAGAAGAGTCTCCATAGGTAGAAGACTCCTACATTTGAAAAGATCTGTGAGTTTTGTTTGGTTTCTGTTGTGTTTTGTAGCTGCTGTGGTGGTATGTGTTTATCTGTTTGTTTGCTACAGTCTCATTACTTAACTCAGGCTGGCCTATCATTCATGATCTTCCTACCTCATTATCCCAAGCTCTGAGATCAAAGGTATATGCCACCACATCTGGGGTGGCCTCAGTCATTAATGTCACTCTTGCACGTGACAACAACGTTTCAAATTTCCCTTAGAGTGGCCTCTTCTCCTACCCTTGGTTCCTGTGACTGAGGTAGACTCGTGTTATTTCTTCACTGTGGAAATAGGTACATGGCCTTACCCTTCCACATCAGACCACTGGCCCCTTTTATAATGACTGGGGCAGGAAGAGTTCAGGGTTTGAGCCATATCTAGGAGATTCGACACAGGACTCTTAGAACCCTTGGGAAAGATGTTCTTTCTGTTAGGTTTGTAGATTTGCAGCATATGATTCGAGGCCTGACAGAGATACCACATGAGGGTATTTTTGTCTGAGAAGAACTGAGCCATTTCAAAGGAAGTGAGACCGAGAATTCAGGGCTGGACCTTGATGACACTAGGACTGTGCCTTCATGACACTGGGACTTTGAAGGCTCCCCTTGATCTGTGGTTCTCAACCTTCCTAATACTGTGACCCTTTAGTACAGTTTCTCATGTTGTGGTGACCCCGATCATAAAATAATTTCACTGGTACTTCCTAACGGCAATATTGGTACTTTTATGAAATGTAATGTAAATATCTGATATGCAGGATATTTGATATGAGACCCCTGGGGGCTGCAAACCACAGGTTGAGAACTGCTGCCTTAAGCCTTCTAATAAAATAAACCAACAAATTGGTTTTTGTTTGTTTGTTTTTAAATTGGGTGTAAGTTTGTGTTAACGAAGGGCTCTGATGGGTCTCAAGGCCTGGTCCTAGAACGTGCCATAGGGCAGTCGTTTTGCTGACTACAAAGTGTAATTCTATCCCTCTCCTCCTACACAGGTGCTTGGGACATGCTGTCTGGGCCACTTGAACCTGTCCTGTTGTTACTAAATATGACTCCCGACTGAGGCTTGTCAACTGCAGAACGGGGCAGACTTGGGCACATGCCCTTCTAGGACACCAGTCACTTTGTTTTTTATTGTTCTTTCTTTTCCTCACTTATAAGACACGCAGTTCACACTCTTCACTTCGCCCTTCTGCATTGGTAAAAGCTCTCGGCCCCTCAAAGAAACTTCTTTTTGCAATTTATAGAGAAAACAATTACAGTGACCACAATTGGTCAAAATGTAGAGAACAACTGAATGTGGGGTGTCTAACCCCAGTGTGGGGTGCCCAGCCCTAGGGTGGGGTGCACAGTCCCAGTGTGGAGTTCCTATGCCCAGTGTGAGGGAGGTGTCCAGCTCCAGTGTGTGGTGCCCAGAAACGATGTGGGGTGTGTATCCTCAGTGTGGGGTGCTCAGTCCCAGTGTGGGGCGCCCAGCCCCAGTGTTGCATGCCCAGCCCCAGTGTGGGGTACCCAGACCAAGTGTAGGGTGCCCAGTCCCAGAGGACACATCTATAATGCAGCTCCTGCCTCCAAAGTGCAGGAAATATTAAGGAAGAGGAGGCGTTAAGATCATAAAAGCTAGCGCACCAAGACATTTGTCGTGAGATTGTTTCCATCTGGGGAGCTATCACACCTGGATATCTCAACAGCATGACTGCCTAAACAAGACCTGAGCAAGAACATGGCATAGACATGCTTATGTGATCGGAGCAACTTCACAGAGCCTCACCCCTAGACAGAAATCTAAAGGAAGCTAAGGAATGCTGAGAACAGGAAAATTCATCTTTCCTTGGATCATGCCAGAGTGGCTATTTAATACCAAGTAGTCAGCTTTGGTATCACATACATACAAGTAACACTAAGTGGAATCATCTTGTATGTGTGTAATATACATACACGCATACATACATACATACATACATACATCATACACCATGCAACACACACATACTTATATTTAAACTTTTATATTCAGCTAATCATTTACTTATTCCATTTTGTGGAAGTCAGTGTTGCTTTTTTCCCCACAATTACAAATAAAACCAATTATTTTTTAAAACCAAATTTGTAATTTTATCTCTTGCAATGATAGATGGATAGATAGATAAGCAAGTAGATTCCTAGACAGAGATGTATGAACAAGTAGCCTCTTGTGATTTTTATTTCACCATTATACATTTTTAAAAATAGAGTTTCACTTTGAGAACAAATGTTTAAGTCATAGGAAAGTGGAGACAGCTAGGCCAGGTGGTTACGTCTACTGATTATGAGCTTCTTGGCAGACTGAGGCAGGAAAATCACTAGAACAAGGCTAGGCTTGGCTACAACGTGAGTTCAAGGCCAGCCTGCATCATTTGGTGAGAGTTTACTCAAAATGGGTAGCTGTACAGCTTAGGATAGAGCACCTGCTTAAAATGCACTCATTCCTCTAAGAACAAATAAGTAAAATGCAGAAGACAATATATGCTCATGCGTCTGCTATAAACCATCACAGTAAGAATGTCAGCCTGGAAAATCAGGTAGGGAAAATGGGAATGAAAATTAACTGTCTGTAAATGGATAAGTTCAAACAACACTATTTGCAGATGATACTATCGTGTCTGCCTAAGCTCTTAAAGATCACATGTACACATGTGCACATATATTCCCAAGAAACTCAAACAAACACACATGAGCAAATAAATAAGTAAATGGAAAAAAAAAGAATGTGAAAGGAGAAAAAAATATTTGAAAAACATATATCTCATTTGGGACTTCCACACAGCATCTGTTAAAAAAAAAAAAAAAAAAAAAAAACTCATGGCATAAAATAAGGAACCAATTAAAAAGTGAACAAAGGAATTCAGCAGTTGTGATAGAATGCAGAAGATCTGAACAAGCTCAAGCCAGACAAAATCTCAGCATGGGGAGGGGAGGCAGGCAGGAAGTCCCACCCACAGCTGGGGAGCTATTGGCGATTGACAGCTACTGGGAAAGAGAGCCAGTTTTCTTTAAGGAAGTGACTTCTGTGAAAATGCAAACGTTGCAGCTATTTTACTCAGGAATTTTTCTGTTATTAGAGAATTATGTCAAGACCTGGCAATTCAACTCCCTGGTCAGTTCCCTAAATTTATAAATTTGTGTCAACACAAACACTCGTACACAAAAGTTGCAGTGGCATTATTCATGACAGCCACAGAGGGGAAATGACAGCCTCCCTTTGGATGGTGAGTGGCCACATGAAATACAACATGTCCGAAGGTAAAATATGACAATTCGGTCATAAAGAGGAAGGAAGTGCTGAGTGACACATGCTTCGGCATGGACAGACCTTGAGACGAAGAGGTGTTTTATGGGAAGGGAATAGCCATTGAAAAGACATCAGCTATTACATAACACACTTTATATGAGATGACTTCCAGGAAGAAACTTTGTATAGATGTAAGCATATTCATTTATTTACTATTTAATTTTTTTTTTTGAGATTGAGTTTCACTAGGAAGGTGGGGCTGGTCCAGAGCTCACTATGTAACAAGTTATATCCACACCTTCTATTCTCCAATGTGTCTATGTCTATGTCTGTCTGTGTCTGTGTCTGTGTCTGTGTCTGTGTCTGTGTCTGTGTCTGTGTCTGTGTCTGTGTCTGTGTCTGTGTCTATGTCTGTCTATGTCTGTCTGTGTCTGTGTCTATGTCTATGTCACCTATATCCTCTAATATCACAGAGATTCACCTAAGTATGCTTCCCCAGTACTGGGTTTAAAGACATGTACCACACATTCAGAAAGAAAACAACTTAAATCGTCAAATGGACTTAAATAACTTTCAAGACACAATTACACACACACACACACACACACGTTTATGTGCACAACTGAATTGTGATTGACTGTGTTGTCATTTCTGTGTAGCAATAGCATGTCACTATGTATTTTATAGCATTATAACATTTATCTGTTTGCTAAACATTACCATCTCTCTGTACATCCCTTAATCTGTCTAAGTAATCCCAGTCACACATCACGTTGGTTCTAATTTGCTGCTATCAACAACACTGTGCTGAAAATCTTAGATAACTGGGCCAAAAACATACGTACTTTGATGGCTAGAACTACAAACCCTGAACTCCTTCATCAGTTCATTTCCCCATAACCTTGCTATAGCCTACAGTAATTGCTTGAACAAAATTGTGATTTTATTTGGATTATTCTTCCTGATTATGGATAGCACGCATGTATAATCTGCATTTCTCAAAGCTCATTCTGCACAATAACAAAACAATTAAAATTGGGTCTGCACTGAAAAGTAACTCCAACTTTCCTTATCAGTCATCTGCTTGATTGATTTAACCCACTATTGATTTTGGCCAAAATATCCCAGAAGACTCTCGTCAGCACATGGGATATAGCTAAGCTGGTATCTAACTACTGTTACCCAAATGTCTAGTCATGAATCAGGATTTTTAAAGTCTTTCCCACCAAGTAGGCAACTTCAGTCATGTGTGTGTGCGAGTGTGTGTGTGTGTGTGTGTGTGTGTGTGTGTGCATGAATGCATTTGTCTGTCTCTGTGTTTGTCTGTCTGTTTGAGACAAGTTCTCATTGCTTAACTCTGACTGGCCTGTAACTCAAAACGTAGACCAGGCTAGCCTCAAACTCAAAGAGATTGAGCTGCCTGTGCCTTCCAAGTGCTGGGATTAAAGGGCATGCCACCATAACAGGCTATATTTTTAAGGTCTCAGGATGAGGTTGCATAAACTTTTCGGCACATATGGAGTGTTTTCACAGACCCTTGAACTTCTTAACCATGAAGGGACGTGGCTCAATCTTTGGCTACCCAGTCAACGAGTGATATGGAAATTCAAACACCAAAACAAGCCTTTCTGAAATGCAGTTTAAAGCTCTGTTTTGTATGATTGGACAGAAATGGGGATTAGTGTGAACACGTGAATTCCATGTCAAAGTTGGGAGCTGTTGTACACGAATGATAACGATATCAGTTGTGAACCTTAAGTATGACTGTAGGGAAGGCGGATGAGAGATCTTCTGTTGACACTTCTGTACATCTAGAACTAGCCCAAATTCTTAAAAGTTTATAGTTAACACAAAGAAAATGATATGTTGACTCCTTACTCATGAACACCACCGATCTAGTCACTGCTTAGAAACTGACTCATTGGTTAAGAATTGATGGAGCAACAAAACTCCTCAGACCACTGCTGGTCAGCCTTTCTCTGCCTCATCTTACCAGAGACATTCCAGAGTCAGTAACAGGAGTTCCTTAGCCTAACACTCTAACACCCTATAACTCTGCTATGCACAGACAAGGAGTCTGAGACAAGGGAGCCTTGTAACCTTTACCTAGACCCCTAAACTTGGAGCAGGAAAGATGGCTCAGCAGATGAAGGCACTTGCTACCATGACAGATGACTTAATTTTGATCCCCTGGACCCCATATGAAGGAAGGAGAAAACCAACTCCTAGGAAGTTCTCCACTGACTCTACACACCCCAGAAGTGATTGCATATAATAAATGTACAGATCCCTGAATTAACTCCACACATTCATGCAGATATAAAAACTGAGCTTCTAAACTCCTAAAGTCGCCGACATTTTTGTCTTTATTCTTAAGTATTCTGAGAGTTGCAGTCGTTATCTTGCCATTGCTGAGACTAAAACACTTGGCAGAAACATGTGAGCTGGGAAAGGCTGATGTTGCCCATGACTTTGGAGGGAATGTCAACCCATCACCAAGAGGAAGGCAAGGTGACACTCCACGGCAGGTGGAGGCACGCCACTGGTGCTTGGTGGCTGGCAGGAAACAGAACGAACCAGAGGAGGGCACCTCTCACTGAATGAAATCACTTTGACCCACTAGTAGGTCCCACAAACTCCGAAAGAGTGTCACAAGCTGGCAGTTAAGTGCTCAAAAATATGAGCCAGCGGTGGCATTTCAAGTTCAAGCAAGAAGAGTATTGTCTTTCACTTGTGTGCATTGTCTTCCAGCCTGGGGGTTTACATGGTACAGAGGACACAGGGGAAAGAGGGCAGTGTCCCCCTTTGCGTTTTGTCCCTTTCTCCCTAGGCAGACCCATCGCTGCCACCTCTTGGTTAACTAATGAGGCCACCGAGCACATCTTTGAGAGTCTGTTTGCTAATTGAGATTACGGTTTCTAACAGTGTTTACTAAAAGGGAGAAAAGAGGGTCTTAGCGGCTCTTCAGAGACATCCCGCCATGCCGTTCTGTTAGCCTCAAGTACCCTGCCCTCTCAAGATCCTTCATTTCTACAAAAAGCAACAATCATCAGCATAATTATGAAATGAAAACTACTTTCTTTTCTGACTGTGTACCCTGTTTTCCTCCAAGCAAGGGCTCTGCTTTCATCTGGTACATAAAAGAGCAATGGCTCTCTGTTGAAGGAAGACACATGGACTATCTAATTAGCATTAAAATGCTGTCTCTCATCATTAGCTTCATTCACACTGGAGGTGCCAGCTCTCCACAAAGAAGCACAGAAGCAATGACCCTATGCTCACATTTTTTTTCTTAAAAAAAAAAAAAGAAAGGAAGAAAAGAAATGGAAAATTTAAAAAGTCCAAAAACCATGATGTGTCCACTTGCTGAGCCCATGGTGCTGAGCCCAGTGCCCATGGGTGACCTCCCCA